>NC_057353.1:24391250-24695000 GCF_016509475.1 Prionailurus bengalensis | reverse complement strand
TGACCCATCTCTCTACTGAAACTTGGCAGGCCAGAAAGGAATGGCAGGAGATCTTCAATGTGATGAACAGAAAAAATATGCAGCCAAGAATCCTTTATCCAGCAAGTCTGTAATTTAGAATAGAAGGAGAGATAAAGGCCTTCCCAAACAAACAAAAACTGAAGGAATTTGTCACCACTAAACCAGCCCTACAAGAGATCCTAAGGGGGATCCTGTGAGACAAAGTACCAGAGACATCGCTACCAGCATGAAACCTACGGACGTCACAATGACTCTAAACCCATATCTTTCTATAATAACACTGAATGTAAATGGACTAAAAGACATAGGGTATCAGAATGGATAAAAAAACAAAACCTATCTATTTGCTGTCTACAAGAGACTCATTTTAGACCTGAGGACACCTTCAGATTGAGAGTGAGGGGATGGAGAACTATTTATCATGCCACTGGAAGTCAAAAGAAAGCTGGAGTAGCCATACTTGTATCAGACAAACTAGACTTTAAATTAAAGGCTGTAACAAGAGATGAAGAAGGGCATTATATAATAATCACAGGGTCTATCCATCAGGAAGAGATAACAATTATAAATGTTTATGCACTGAATACAGAAGCCTCCAAAGATATAAAACAATTACTCATAAACATAAGCAACCTTATTGATAAGAATGTGGTAATTGCAGGGGACTTTAACACTCCACTTACAGAAATGGATAGATCATCTATTGACACATGGTCAATAAAGAAACAAGGGCCCTGAATGATACATTGGGTCAGATGGACTTGACAGATATATTTAGAACTCTGCATCCCAAAGCAACAGAATATACTTTCTTCTCGAGTGCACATGGAACATTCTCCTAGATAGATCACATACTGGGTCACAAAACAGCCCTTCATAAGTTTACAAGAATTGAAATTATACCATGCTTACTTTCAGACCCCAATGCTATGAAGCTTGAAATCAACCACAGGAAAAAGTCTGGAAAACCTCCAAAAGCATGGAGGTCAAAGAACACCCTACTAAAGAATGAATGGGTCAACCAGGCAATTAGAGAAGAAATTAAAAAATATATGGAAACAAACGAATATGAACATACAACAATCCAAACGCTTTGGGATGCAGCGAAGGCAGTCCTGAGAGGAAAATACATTGCAATCCAGGCCTATCTCAAGAAACAAGAAAAATCCCAAATACAAAATCTAACAGCACACCTAAAGGAAATAGAAGCAGAACAGCAAAGACAGCTTAAATCCAGCAGCAGAAGAGAAATAATAAAGATCAGAGCAGAAATAAACAATATAGAATCTAAAAAAACTGTAGAGCAGATCAACGAAACCAAGAGTTGGTTTTTTGAAAAAATAAACAAAATTGATAAACCTCTTGCCAGGCTTCTCAAAAAGGAGAAAAAGGGAGAATGAAAAGGTAGATGACCCAAATAGATAAAATCATGAATGAAAATGGAATGATTACAACCAATCCCTAGAGATACAAGCAATTATCAGGGAATACTATGAAAAATTGTATGCCAATAAAGTGGACAACCTGGAAGAAATGGACAAATTCCTAAACATCCACACGCTTCCAAAACTCAATCAGGAGGTAATAGAAAGCTTGAACAGACCCATAACCAGCGAGGAAATTAAATCAGTCATCAAAAATCTCCCAACAAATAAGAGTCCAGGACCAGATGGCTTCCCAGGGGAGTTCTACCAGACATTTAAAGCAGAGATAATACCTATCCTTCTCAAGCTATTCCAAAAAATAGAAAGGGAAGGAAAACTTCCAGACTCATTCTATGAAGCCAGTATTACTTTGATTCCTAAACCAGACAGAGACACAGTAAAAAAAGAGAACTACAGGCCAATATCCCTGATGAATATGGATGCAAAAATTCTCAATAAGATATTAGTAAATCGAATTCAACAGCATATAAAAAGAATTATTCATGGGGCGCCTGGGTGGCTTGGTTGGTTGAGCGTCTGACTTTGGCTCGGGTCATGATCTCACGGTCCGTGAGTTCGAGCCCCATGTCAGGCTCTGTGCTGACAGCTCAGAGCCTGGAGCCTGTTTCAGATTCTGTGTCTCCCTCTCTCTCTGCCCCTCCCCTGTTCATACTCTGTCTCTCTGTCTCAAAAATAAATAAACGTTAAAAAAATTAAAAAAAAAAGAATTATTCACCATGATCAAGTGGGATTCATTCCTGGGATGCAGGGCTGGTTCAACATTTGCAAATCAATCAACGTGATACATCACATTAATAAAAGAAAAGATAAGAACCATATGATCCTGTCAATCGATGCAGAAAAGGCCTTTGAAAAAATCCAGCAACCTTTCTTAATAAAAACACTCGAGAAAGTCGGGATAGAAGGAACATACTTAAAGATCATAAAAGCCATTTATGAAAAGCCCACAGCTAAAATCATCCTCAATGGGGAGAAACTGAGAGCTTTTTCCCTAAGATCAGGAACACGACAGGGATGTCCACTCTCACCGCTGTTGTTTAACATAGTGTTGGAAGTTCTAGCATCAGCAATCAGACAACAAAAGGAAATCAAAGGCATCAAAATTGGCAAAGATGAAATTAAGCTTTCACTTTTTGCAGATGACATGATATTATACATGGAAAATCTGATAGACTCCACCAAAAGTCTGCTAGAACTGATACATGAATTTAGCAAAGTTGCAGGATACAAAATCAATGTACAGAAATCAGTTGCATTCTTATACACTAGTAATGAAGCAACAGAAAGACAAATAAAAATACTGATCCCATTCACAATTGCACCAAGAAGCATAAAATACCTAGGAATAAATCTAACCAAAGATGTAAAAGATCTGTATGCTGAAAACTACAGAAAGCTTATGAAGGAAATTGAAGAAGATATAAAGAAATGGAAAACAATCCGTGCTCATGGATTGGAAGTATAAATATTGTCAAAATGTCAATACTACCTAAAGCTATCTACACATTCAATGCAATCCCAATCAAAATTGCACCAGCATTCTTCTCGAAACTAGAACAAGCAATCCTAAAATTCATATGGAACCACAAAAGGCCCCAAATAGCCAAAGTAATTTTGAAGAAGAAGACCAAAGTGGGAGGCATCACAATCCCAGACTTTAGCCTCTACTACAAAGCTGTCATCATCAAGACAGCATGGTATTGGCACAAAAACAGACACACAAACCAATGGAATAGAATAGAAACCCCAGAACTAGACCCACAAACGTATGGCCAACTAATCTTTGACAAAGCAGGAAAGAACATCCAATGGAAAAAAGACAGCCTCTTTAACAAATGGTGCTGGGAGAACTGGACAGCAACATGCAGAAGATTGAAACTAGACCACTTTGTCACAGCATTCACAAAAATAAACTCAAAATGGATAAAGGACCTGAATGTGAGACAGGAAACCATCAAAACCCTAGAGGAGAAGACAGGAAAAAACCTCTCTGACCTCAGCCACATCAATTTCTTACTTGACACATCCCCAAAGGCAAGGGAATTAAAAGCAAAAATTAACTACGGGGACTTTATGAAGATAAAAAGGCTTCTGCACAACGAAGGAAACAACCAACAAAACTAAAAGGCAACCAATGGAATTGGAAAAGATATTTGCAAATGACATATCGGACAAAGGGCTAGTATCCAAAATCTATAAAGAACTCACCAAACTCCACACCCGAAAAACAAATAATCCAGTGAAGAAATGGCAGAAAATATGAATAGACACTTCTCTAAAGAAGACATCCAGATGGCCAACAGGCACATGAAAAGATGCTCAATGTCGCTCCTCATCAGGGAAATACAAATCAAAACCACACTCAGGTATCACCTCACGCCAGTCAGAGTGGCCAAAATGAACAAATCAGGAGACTATAGATGCTGGAGAGGATGTGGAGAAACGGGAACCCTCTTGCACTGTTGGTGGGAATGCAAATTGGTGCAGCCGCTCTGGAAAGCAGTGTGGAGGTTCCTCAAAAAATTAAAAATAGACGTACCCTATGACCCAGTAGTAGCACTGCTAGGAATTTACCCAAGGGATACAGGAGTACTGATGCACAGGGGCACTTGTACCCCAATGTTTATAGCAGCACTCTCAACAATAGCCAAATTATGGAAAGCCTAATGTCCATCAACTGATGAATGGATAAAAAATTGTAGTTCATATACACAATGGAGTACTATGTGGCAATGAGAAAGAATGAAATATGGCCCTTTGTAGCAACGTGGATGGAACTGGAGAATGTTATGCTAAGTGTAATAAGCCATACAGAGAAAGACAGATACCATATGGTTTCACTCTTATGTGGATCCTGAGAAACTTAACAGAAACCCATGGGGGAGGGGAAGGAAAAAAAAAGAGGTTAGAGTGGGAGAGAGCCAAAGCATAAGAGACTCTTAAAAACTGAGAACAAACTGAGGGTTGATGGGGGGTGGGAGGGAGGGGAGGGGGAGTGATGGGTATTGAGGAGGGCACCTTTGGGATGAGCACTGGGTGTTGTATGGAAACCAATTTGACAATAAACTTCATATATTGAAAAAAAATAAATTAAAATAAAAAAATAAAAAATAAAAAGAATAAAATAAATGAATAAATAAATAAATAAAAATTTAAAAAAGAAAAATAAATTTCTCAATACAGATTAAGAGTTATATAAACATTCATACCTACTGCAAAATTATAACTTTAGGAATTCATCTATAAAACTAATCTTCCATTCAGAAATAACCCAATGTTTGGAGAATAATTTTAGAAATCAACTTAAACAAAAATAGAGAAATGGCTATAAAAGATATTACATCCATTTAAAAATGCAATATATTGTCATTGAATTTTTACAAAAGTGTTTTTAGTAACACAGGCAACTATCATAATGGTAAATGAAAAACAGGCTATGAAATAACTCATTCAACTTGAGCCCAGCTGGTTCAAATACACACACACACACACACACACACAGACTCTTCAAAAATATTCCCAGTGTTTCTCTCTCAGAAGATTCCTATTTTTTATTTATTTATTTATTTATTTATTTATTTATTTATTTATTAATAGAAAGAGAGTGCAGGGGAGGGGTAGAAAGAAAGGGAGAGAGAATCCTAAGCAGGCTGCACACCCAGAGCAGAGCTTCACATGGAGTTCACCTGAACTGAAATCACGTGTCAGATGCTTAACCAACTGAGACACCTAGACATCCCTGCTTCCCTTATATTTTAGTCAATCTTCAATTTTCTACAAAAATCTGTTTTTAGTTTGAAAACCAAAATGTTCAATATTTTTATAGGACATTGCAGTGTCCCTCCTTTTTTTTGTGGTGTTTATTTTGTTTTAATTTGTGGTGGGCTCTCCTGGTCTACATAAATTTGGATGTATACTATAAGCTAACTGAACAGTGTACCACAGTTATGTGAATATGGATATTGGGGCATAGATAGGCATATAATTCAAAATAGAACAGTCATACTCAGAAATTTTATTGGAATAACTGAGAAATGGCATTCTATTTGATTTGGGATCATTAGTCTAAAGGTGATGTAAGGCCCCAGCTGGTGATCATTTTTATTTGAAAATGAAACCAACATAAAAGAATTCAGAGTTTAGAGATGGAGAAAAAGACCTGCTGTTTGTAGCCTGGATCCTGCCATGCAGAAATGAGTCACCTTTACCTGTTTCTGTTATGTGAGGTAACAATTGATGGATGGGTGTAAGCTAGTTTGATTTTCTATCAATCACAAATGAAAAGTCAAATGATAATAGGCCCATAACAAAGGTCAAACACTGATGATCTACCCTACAAATCTCTCTTTCCAATTCTGACCTGGTAACTTTAAAGAGACGACCTGATGGAGAATAGAAAGCATTGGGGGAGCACAATACCAGAGCTGAAATCCAGAAAGGAGGTTGGATTGTTCATTCCACTTACACCTTACTTGTTGAGATGATGCCCGATACCCACATTATAACAAACATTATCTGTCCACAAACATTCGGCCTCAACCTTAAAACAATAGATTGAGGAGGACATCGAGTGAAGTCAAATCATTATATGAAGAGAGTAACTAATGATGTATCCATTTGCCAACTCTGTTTGTCCTAGGATTAAGGACCAGGAGGGAAGGACTAGACAAGTGATAGATGATGGATGGCTTTCATTATTTGTCCGATTCATTTCTGTGTAGTAGCCTATTTAGGACTTTTTTTTTCAATGAGGAGGCTAATAACACTCACTTTAGTTAATCCTCATTTGTTCGTACTGAAAGTAGTGGCGAGTTTTTATAAGTAATTTCCTTTTGATTACTAGAGCCAACTCAGAGAATACATTACAAAAAAATCAACAACATTGCAAAAAAAAAATCAAATACAAAACAGAGAAAAAATGAAGTAATGAAGCAAATCTGGAACAGTTACTAGAACTCTGAACTAAGGAAACATACTGTGATTGGAAAAAAGTTAACTTCCTGGCTAAAACAAAAATTAGATAGACTTTTTTTCTAATGAAATGTGGTTTATAATCCACATGTCATTTATGTCAGGTATTTTTTTTCAAGATTTCCTATCATAATATTTGTGATGTTTCATTATTTTTGATAGTCCTTATCATTTTACCTAAACTGAATATGGGCTTGCATGGGTTTTTTAAAAACACATTATTAAAAATCTTGGCATTTTATTGCCAATGAAAATTCAATTAAAAAGTTACTAAATTATCTAAGATGTTTTAGGATCCTAAAATGTTAAAGACAAAGGTTATTAGTAATGACCAAATTATTTAAAAATTCAATTAACAATCAATATAATATAGATAAGAGTGCACTGCCCTATGTAACACACTAAGGGATAACATACGAATTGGATTCAAAACATACAATTTATAGCCAAAATTCCATATGCTGCATACTTGACAAGTTAACCCACATGGCAATATCAGAAATATTTGGAACCTACACTAGTAATAATGCTTAGTTTAATTGATTTGGTCAACAAGCAATGCACTGATAAATCTTAGGGAAACCAATCTTACAAATCACTAGTATCTTTACTGAGAAATTTAAAAATCAAATGAACTTTTAAAAAGTTGTTTCTTCTAGGTCTACTTTCTAATAGTGAATGCACTTTGAAAAACAAATAACCAAAGCCCTCTTACTCTGTTTAAATTGTGGGTGTTTACTATTCAAAAGTAGAGAGATTTCATTTATTTTTCAGTCCAGGAAAAGGAATCACACCCTGAGTGTCAATCATCAAAATTTATTCGGTTTTCAAAACAGTGAAAAACAAATCAAGGCTCTTAGTTGAATTAAGTTTGGCATATACACTATAAATACTCTGTGGCCAACAAGAGTGTTTATAAAGTAGTGGAAAGCTTAAAGAGCACAGAAGTACTAGTTTCGAATTTTAAACAAAAATTTACAGCAACTCCAGTGATTTCGTGACATGGGCACATGTACCTAGGATTTTTAAGACGATTAGATGCCAGGTAGTAGTTACTTTGCTGAATAAGTAGAAGTGATTTTCCATCAATGTTAGTAAGTGAAATTTAAACATTAGAATTTTGATGAGTAAAAAATTCATTAGAAGACATCCTCTTTGCATTTTTCCTTTTCCATACAAAAGATAAGCCCCTTATCTGACTTTCTTTCATAATGACCTTGAAAAATTAAGCAGACTTCATTCATATTATTTCAAATACATTATTATGAAGAATGCCATTTTTCTTACAGTTGGTACATTAGTTTGTTCTGGTTCCACAGACTTACTGTAATTAGGTTCAAAGTGACTCCCTATCATTGTCTGGCTTACCATTTCAGTGAGCATATGACATATGCAAAGCAATGAGGAATCAGAGTCATATGTACACCACTTACATTTTTTATTCTGGACAATCCAGGAAAAATCATTCTTCATAAAACTTTAGTTGACTCATTTATAAATTGGATTTAGTAATATCAACCATGCCTGGTGTTTGTTGAGAGACTAAAGGAATATAGTAGAGTTAAACATGTTCATCATGCTGGACATAGATATGAATGAAGTGAATTCTCTTTTGTACTTGAAATACCATTTCCTCTGCCATCCACCGATGTTCCATCAGCTGGAATTAATCACTTCTTATTCAACACTACTCCTACTGTGGCATTATGGAAAATCTGAAAACATATCTCAGCCATCATCTGCATCTTTCCCACCTATCACAAACAATTTGTTAAAAATTTTTTAAAAGTTTATTTATTTTGGGGCGCCTGGGTGGCGCAGTCGGTTAAGCGTCTGACTTCAGCCAGGTCACGATCTCGCGGTCCGTGAGTTCGAGCCCCGCGTCAGGCTCTGGGCTGATGGCTCAGAGCCTGGAGCCTGTTTCCGATTCTGTGTCTCCCTCTCTCTCTGCCCTTCCCCCGTTCATGCTCTGTCTCTCTCTGTCCCAAAAATAAAAGTTTATTTATTTTGAGAGAGAGCAAGTGCAAGCAGGGCAGGGACAGAGAGAGAGAGAGAGAGAGAGAGAGAGAGAGAGAGAGAGAATTCCAAACAGCCTCCATGCCGTCAGTGCAGAGCCTGATGCAAGGCTTGATTGAACAAACCATGAGATCAAGACCTGAGCTGAAATCAAGAGTCAGATACTTAACCGACTGAACCACCCAGGCACCCCTGAAATTGTTAAATTTTGCACTAACTTTAAAACATGAGAATAAGTTAACAATGTTAAAGTTATAAAGCAAACCCCAAAATTAGAGTTAGAAGATAAAACTTTTAAAATCAGAATAGTAGAAAAATATTAAAACTTAAGTATGAAAGTATATAACTATGGCAAGGCTAAAATTATAATAAGACAAAAATTTAAGACTACTGAGCTTTGTGAATGTAAAGGAACATAAATAAAAGGGATAAGATAAGAAATAACATAGTCTTTAAAGTTGCAACTTTAGGATCTTTAGGAATAAATTAAAATAGATAATTTCTACATTTGAAAATGAATATTAAAAGAAATAAAAAAATTACTAAGAACAATAGTTTAAGAAGCTAAAATAAATAATAATCCAAAGATATTAGAAGGTTAAAGGTATATAAGACAAAATAAAATACTTATTTCAAGTCAAAGTGATAAAATGAGAATATGTATATATAATTTTAAAATGATATGGTTTAAAAGCTAAACCAGAAAGCTTAAATTGTGAGAAAGAGAGCACAAAGAAGAAACCAGTTTAAAAATAGCATCATTCAATATTTTGCAGTATACTGAAACATTATATATGTATGAACAACATGTATCATATGTATGAACAGCACACACACACACACACACACACACACACACACACAAATACAGTAAACAATAAGGAATAGATTATAGAAAAACAGAACACTTTTCCCTGTTCTCCAAACTATGAGCTCAATTTCAACAGTTGTCAAGAGAAAGAACTTGAAACAACTCTCCTAAGTATTTTGCCTCACGATTTCATCTTCTGCAAAGTAAAATAGTCAGCAGAGCAAGGTAGGGATATTAGATGTTCTAAATGTAGAAATCATGTATGGAGATTATGTCTGTCGGTGGACATTGCATGGGTGGAGAATATATGGAGAGGTGAATGGAGCATACAGAAAGTCTTGAGTGGCAGGTTATAGTGCTCTTTGTATAAAACAGTGAATGAGAAGATCTGAAGAGTATGGGTGCAAGAGGGAACAAAGGAAGAGATAAAGTGTCTATGAAAAATATGTCAGGAGTCTATGGACTGAATCTCACTTAATATCTTTCTTGATGTACAAATGAGTTTTGGAATTTCCTTTTAATTTTATTTTATGATTTTTTTGGAGTGAGGATGCTATCTGGATAATGGTTCCTAAATGTGATGCCAATGTGTAAAATCTTGGTTATAGTTTCAATGGTATGTCCATTACCCAAACAGATAAATGGTTGCCTACAGTGTTGCTTCCGAAACATCCCACTAGACAGGTCCTGGAGTGTTGTCCATCTTTGATCCCCTCTACACAGCACAACATCTTTGCTGTGATAAAGCCTCAATGGAACGGTCTTAAGCTGGTGCTGGAAATCTACTTTTGAATTCCTGGACTTCTTTATACAAACACATTCTAGAAAGGAATTTACCTATCCACTGATTGTGTTTGTCAAGTAACTTTTCACATTTCTCACTCCAAAAGGTAGTTATTCGTTTTACAGCTGCTAACAAAATCATGATGGAAGGACTGTAAGGACTTCAGCATTGCATCATTGTTGAAATTATGTGCAAATATTTCTGAAAACATGTTTTCCTTTAGATAAAAAACTCTTTCAAAGTATATTTTGCATAAAAAATGAAATGGAAAATATAAGTATTAAAAATTAATATTATAAGATAATTTGGAAGAAAAATACATTACTATATTCAGGGACACCATAAATGAAGACTGTTTTATTACATTTTCTAGCTTACAATGTTTTACTGAAAAAATATTAAAACACACAAAGTTTGGAAACCTCCAAGATAATTTGCCTTTTACTAAAATGTGCTCTGTTGTTTACCTGAATAGCAAGAATCCAATACTTAGACTCTATGGGGTTTTGTGTTTAATTCTTTTGATTTTACTCAAGTGAATACTAAGTCTTGCCAGCCCCTAATGGCATCCTTTCAGTCAAGGGCCTCATTTATCCCCTTCCTCTTAGAATGTTTACTTTTTAAAAAAAATTTTTTTAATGCTTATTATTTTTGAGAGAGAGAGAGACAGAGAGACAGAGAGTAAGCAGGGGAGGGGCAGAGAGAGAGGGAGACACAGAGTCAGAAGCAGGCTCCAGGTTCTGAGCTGCCAGCACAGAGCCTGATGCGGGACTCGAACTCACAGACTGCGAGATAACGACCTGAGCCAAAATCAACAGCTTAACCAACTGAGCCACCCAGGCGCCCCTAGATTGTTTACTTTTTTATCATCCACACTATTCTGTTCTTCTCATCAGCTCTTAAACATGATGAAAACAAAAAGACAAACATGATTAAATCTCTTCCATTTGAAGAAAAGAAAAATCCTCCTTCCTCTAACTTCCTCCTACTTTTCCCTCCAACTACCCACTCGTCTGCTCAAGGCTAAACCTCTCAAAAACTCTATATAGAGTTACAACCTCTATATACTCACTTACCTCATTCTGTAAGTCTTTTCCAATCTGATTTCCAACCATATGACTCCATTGAGACAATTACCTTTTATTTTTTTAATGTTTATTTTTGAGAGAGAGAGAGAGAGAAAGAGAGAGAGAGAGAGGGAGAGAGGAAGCAGGGGAGGGGCAAAGAGAGAGGAAGACACAGAATCTGAAGCAGGCTCCAGACTCTGAGCTGTCAGCACAGAGCCAGATGCAGGGTCCAACTCACAAACTGTGAGATCATGACCTGAGATGAAGTCAGACACTTAACTGACTGAGCCACCCAGGTACCCCTCCATTGAGATTAGTATTAAAAGTTGCTAATTATGCCCAATGGATTATTTGCTACCTTTTTGTTGTTGTTGGACCCCATGGTAACATCTGACACATGCTTGATCACAACTTTCCTGAAAAATACTTTCACAATCACTAGAAATCCCTGGATTTCATTCTATCTCTCTGGAAAATTATTAGTCTATCCTGTGCATCATCTCTTCAAACTCTGAATGTTGGAATTATTATGGCTTACTAAATGTTCTCCTTTCACTCTGTACTATCTTCTGTGTCCATCACAGAGACTTATATGGCTTCAATTATTATCTATATGGAAAGAATGTATAATTCTCTGACTATAATATTGTATTCCTAGCTTCTTGCTTGAGTTTTACTTCAAATGGATTTTCCCCGGGTACCTTAAACTCAGTATTCCCAAAATGGAGCTCATGATTGAAATTCTACCTCCACCCTCCAGAATACTAGCCCATCAATGTTTCCACTTCAATAAATGGCACCAGCCAGAAACTGGGAATCATTTTTAAACTTAAAGTCTCCTTTGGGGAAGACAATTGTTATTATTTTACAAAATATCTTTATGGCCTAATTGAATGCTAAAAGGTTGCTCCAAATTATGATCTAGAAATAAGAGGCAATACAAAGGAAGGATGAAATTGCTTGCATAAAAACAATGAGAAGAATTAACTTTAAAATATTATTTTCTTTTAAGAAAGCAATGTGTTGTGAATGGTCCTACAGAAAAAGGGTAAGAAAAGCTATATGTAAGAAGGAAAAAAGTAAAGCTCAATTACATGGTTTAGGGATATAGCCTGTGGGATAATGACAACCAGAGATAAACTTGATGGCAGAGAAGGCTAAGAAGTCTTAAAGGGTGACTAATACTTTAAACGTAATACAATTGTTACATTCTTCTGTGATTCCCCATTTTGAATAAAAGTCTGATGATACTTTATGATATCATTAGCTACTATAAATTTTAATAAATGAGTTTTATGACAGATTTGAAGCAAGGTGGGACAGAAAGAAACAGGGCACATAACATATAATAACAATGGAGAATTCAGAAGAGACAGGATGTTAAGTATCAAATCACTAAGAGACATAGCTACATACGAGTCTTGGGAGATATTGCAAGCAGAAACAAGGAACTAGATTTGTCAGTATTGTGGAATGAGACAGCCAGTTATCGTAAGATTTCAGTGGTGAAGGCAACTTCAGAAAGTTGTAAGATTTAGGAGTACATGAACTTCTGATCATTGAATTACACAATAAACTATCAAACCTACTTCCCAAGTATCTTCTTAAAATATCTATTTTACTCTATTTCTATTCCCACCGCCAATACTGAAATGTTCTCTGAACTTTTCTTGCCCTTTACACTACTTTTTAAAGTTTATTCATTTATTTTGAGAAAGAGAGAGACCCAGGGAGGGGCACAAAAAGGGGGGGGGGAGAGAGAGAGATTGAGAGAGAGAGAGAGAGAGAGAGAGAGAGAATCCCAAGCAGGTTCTGAACTGTCAGAACAAAGCCTGGCGTGGGGTTCTATCTCATGGCTTGTTTTCATGGCTTGGATCTCATGGCTCTATCATGACCTGAGACAAAATTAGGACTCAGATGCTTAACTGACTGAGCCACCCAGATGCCCCATCCTTTACATTTTTTTCTCCCTTCTAATCCATCTTCCACTCGTGTAACACATCTTCCCTCTGTAATGCTAACCAGAGTGAAAATTTAAAAATAATATTATATGAGATTTTCAGTCTTTTAATAGGCAAAAGTAAAATGTGTTTATGACACATTCGGACTTACTTCTACCACATTATTAAGGTTTCATGTTTATTATGCTTATTCTTTGCTTATTTTTCTCTTTATTAACAACATACTGATCAAAAAAATGTTCTTACTCTGCAGAATAGTATGGAGGTTCCTCAAGAAACTAAAAATAGAAATACCCCATGATCCAGCAATTGCACTATTAAATATTTACACAAAGGATACAAAAATACAGATTTGAAGGGGGCACATGCACTCCAATGTTTATAGCAGCATTATCAACAATAGCCAGACTATGGAGAAAGCCCAAATGTCCATTGACTGATGAATGGATAAAGAAAATTGGGTATAGATATACCCAATAAAGAATATTATTAGAATAAAGAATGGGTAGGGGCGCCTGGGTGGCGCAGTCGGTTAAGCGTCCGACTTCAGCCAGGTCACGATCTCGTGGTCCGCTGAGTTCGAGCCCTGCATCGGGCTCTGGGCTGATGGCTCAGAGCCTGGAGCCTGTTTCTGATTCTGTGTCTCCCTCTCTCTCTGCCCCTCCCCCGTTCGTGCTCTGTCTCTCTCTGTCCCCCAAAAAATGAATAAACGTTGGAAAAAAAATTAAAAAAAAAAAAAAGAATAAAGAATGGGTAAAGAAATGGGTATAGATATAGATACACACACACACACACACACACACACACACACACACACTGCAATACAACTCAGCCATCCAAAAGAATGAAATCTTGCCATTTGCAGTGACATGGATGGAGCTAGTATGTATTATGTTAAGCAAAATAAGTCAATCAGAGAAAGACAGATACCATATGATATCACTCATATGTGGAATTTAAGAAACAAAACAGATGAACACATGGGAAGGGGTGAAAGAGAAGAGAGGGAAACAAACCATAAGAGACTTCATGATAGAGAACAAAGAGAGTTGATGGAGGGAGGTGGGTGGGAGATGGGCTAGATGGGTGATGGGTGCTAAGGAGGGCACTTGTGATGGTCACTGGTTGTTGTATGTAAGTGATGAATCACTGAATTCTATTCCTGAAACCAATATTGCACTGTATGTTAACTAATAAATTTAAATTTAAAAAGGGGGCGATAAAAAATGTTCTTACATTTTTATTTCAACTTTATACTTCTCCTATTTTAGGGGTAGTCCTCACATTTTTAGTATATATGCCCAAATTTTCTGGTCTAATTTTCTAGTTAATTTGTATCTCTACCTGTAGCTGCAGAACTGTGAAAGAATAAATTTCTGTTGTATAAGCCACTCACTTTGTGGTACTTTGTTACAACAGCCCTAGGAAACTGAAGCACACACCATTTTCCCACAAACTTCAGGGTGTTCTTTCTTCTCCTTGACAATTCTGCACCCAAAGCTTCTTACTAACCTAATTAACTACATCTTTGAAATTTTATTTCAGCTAAATATTGCTTTATCCCTGCCTCCTTCACCACATAGGATTATGTTATATATTCTAATTGAGACCTGCAGTTTATATAGCACTTCCCATAAATGTAACTAAGTTTTAAGATAATGATTATTTTTTATGTCCTCCACTAGAATGTAAGCTCCAGAAGTGCGTAGATACGTGTTTACCACTACCAACTCGTATGAACATATCTATCTAGTCCTTGGTGGATTTTAAATAAGTATATGCTAAATTAAGTAATTAAAACACTGATAGGCTAAATTTCAGAGTACTGACATTCCTAATTTTGAGA
Source organism: Prionailurus bengalensis (assembly GCF_016509475.1). NCBI lineage: Eukaryota > Metazoa > Chordata > Mammalia > Carnivora > Felidae > Prionailurus > Prionailurus bengalensis. Next base: position 24,680,078 of record NC_057353.1, on the reverse strand, counting down.
ATATATCTGCTCAGGTTGAACAAGCTGAGATATTTTTAACTTTAGAAGACACCCAAACGCAAAAAACACCTACCATTGTAAGTTTAATTTTAAAAATTCTTATAGTACTGTCTTTGAAGGTATTTGATTAAAGTTTCCATCAATGTCAGTCATCCACAGTCCTATCACAAAAAAAAAAAACACTTAATATCACTGCTTGAGTATATTTCCTTCATTGGCAGAAATCTCGTTTTTTGTCCAACTTCTACCTACCTGAGAGCTACTTTTCAGACATTTGCCTAAAACTATTCTTCATACATATAAACATAGAATATGAAGTTCCTCAAGTGACAGTGATGAAAGGCAAGTGTCGGAGTGTCAAGGGAATAATCACATTAGGTATCAAAAGGTCCCCCAGTTCCAGGAGAATGGCCTGGAGACGACTGCTAACAACCAGGAAGCAAAGAGAATGTCATAAACTGGAAGTATGATTATGAATAAACATGGCAATGATTCTGTAGAATGAGGTTGAAGAGAGAATCACAGAAATTTGTATGAGCCAGAACACTCACAAACAGGTAAAAAACTTCGTTAGATGAACAAAAAAAAATGGGGACCTTCTGGCTTACAAACAGAACTGTGGGGAAAAAAAAGCTATTCTGCCATGGCTGCAAAATTGCCTTTGCAGTGAGGATTCATTAATTTTGGTGATCCTTACTGCTCAATGGAGACTGATTACAACAACTCTACCCCCAAATGAGAATACACAGAGAAGTAAATCCTTGACAAAATAAAAGTTTTACAGTTATTTTTAATGTTTTTATTTATTTGAAAGAGGAAGAAACAGAGCACGAGTGGAGGAGGGGCTTAGAGAGACACACACAGAATCTGAAGCAGGCTCCAGGCTCTGAGCTGTCAGCACAGAGCCCGATGCGGGTCTCGAACTCAGGAGCAGTGAGATCATGACCTGAGCCGAAGTCAGACACTTAACTGACTGAGCCACCCAGGCACCCAAAAAGAGTTTTAAAGTAGAATGGGTGGTAATAAAAAGTTTATCTCTCAAAATATAAAATCAGTAAGCCATAAATACTTCTTGGTGGCTACAGACATGAGGAATACCCGCTTAACTTTGAAATGCTTTTATTTAACATGCAACAATAAATCATTTCATTATTTCTTTTATATCTAAGTTAACACATGCTCTTGAGACTTCCATCAGCTAAAATAAGTATATCTTTTCTCTTTAGTGGATGAGGTCTTCCATACAGACACATAACACTTTTACTTTTAATCAAGACCATATTTTCAAAAATTTTAAATATAAGTCCATTTTCATTGAATACTTTATTTTTCTGTGGGTGGTTAACAATATATAAATCCAAGAAAATGGTTTATTCTTGACCTTTTAATTTTCTAAGAAATTGAGAATACATATTTTCATATATTAAAATTTTTATATTTTTAATTTTAGACCACAGTTTTAGAGTTATAGGTGATTAAGGTCATTGAGTTTCTGAAAAGGCATTAAAAAGACCCATCATGAGTTAAAGACATGGAATTCAGTAAATGTGAATTTGTGAGGATTATTTAAATTAAAAGTGTATAACACCAGTAAGATCTTCTCTATATTAAAATATCACAAACTCAGAAAAAAAAGCATTTTTCCTCATAAATAGTTGCCACTGTCTCTGACTGGAATTGGCTGAGCCACCTCACTGATTAGCTGAGCTTGTTCCTGTTATTTATTCTCAGTTGGGAATCACCTAACCTAGGCTAGATTATGCCTCCAGCCTCAGGTTTTCAGGTCAGCCATGCAGCTCTGCCCAAAGCATATCTCATCTCCTTGGAACAGAAAGCTAGCTACAATATCCTTCTCTTAGAGGGAGAAGTGCAAGAGAGCCAGTCCATTCATGTAATTGCTTTCTTTGGCTTTCGTCATGTTACATGCACTGTTTGGCTTTGGTCCTGTCACATTCCCCAATATCCACTGACCAAGGCCAAAGAGTAATAAAAGTATATAGCCCATCTTCTGTAAAAGGACTTGCAAAATTATATGACAAAGGGTATGAATACAGAGAATGGTGAGTAATTACGATAAGGTAATTCAATCTGTCACAGGCATATTTTTTTAAATTTTATCGATAATTTGATTCTCAATTGGCTTTCGGTAATAGAAAGAGCTGAGTAATTAACATGCTGGTTAAGAATGAAAGATGGCTATATATTGTTACCTTGCTCTGCTTTTACTCTTGTTCTAAATGAGATCATTGTTGTAGATATGCATCATGGGCATGCAAAGTAGAAAAACCTAATATTAGGAAGTATAATAATTATTAAAATATCAGGTAGAGAAGAATGATTTTTAGTGTTTCTGAATATATGGGAATACTGAAAACTAAGGTTTGGCTTTACACAGAAAAGAAAATCAAAAGATCCGCACTGCCTGAGGAAAACTACAGTCCTTATAACTCAAGGGTTGAAAGATTTATTTCCCTATGGACCAAGCTTTCAGCAGATTAACTAATAGAGCATGGTCTTCTCTTCTGCTGCCATGTGCAGGAAGAAAAATGTGTCGATTATGCCATCTCAGAGCACTGTGTACACAAAGTCAACTTTATGGGCTGGTGTAACCTACAGTGTAGGACTAAGAAATTGGGAACCAGAAAATAATCAGTCTCTGTCCACTTGGCAGGATGGACTATCATGAAGGCCAGTGGTTGGCAGGCAGGATCTGGAGCCCCAAGTGGCTCTCGCTTCACAGCTTCTGATCAAAAGAATGAAGCTTCTGAAACTCAATAAAGTCTGAGAATCAAATTACTATATAACATATGCCCTAAAATTTACAAAGAGCTTAGAGCAATGTAATCTTTCCCTTCTAGGCAAGGAAATGAGCACCATTAGTATGTTTAGGTTTTACAATACTGCAAAAGAAGGAAAATGCCATTAATATCATCAAATCAGCCATAATGAGTTCTCTTTAGGCAAAGGGCTTTTGGCTTCTTCCCTTACAGGCTCCCTGTATGGAGCCTCTATTAGGTTAATGGCAGACTTCTTGCATAGTAAAGCAATAAATCAGCCCCTGATTAACCTGGTTTCCTTTAATCTCATGAGTTTTAGAATAGTATGAAAAGATATATCATTTTTAAATAATTTGTATGTATTCAAAAGACTTATTAATTCTAAAATACTGACTGAGTTGAGTAAAATAAGAGCTCCTTTCCAATGTGATGTGATAATATTGCAGATACATCATTGTGCCCCAGAACTGAGGGTGACCTTGGTGACACTAAATGTAACTTTATACTCTAGTAGGAATCCCTTCTAAAGTATCTCTGAAAGAATGTCATCTACATTCCGATGGAGCAATTTCAGCAAATGATACTCCTAACAGACAGAACAAACCTGACAATATCTGTCAAATTCCCAACTGATCATTTATTCAGATCCATAAAATAAACTGTAGTGCAAAAAAAAAATGGAAGAAAAAAGTAGGAATTAATAGATAAAAATGTAAACCCTTGATTAAGAAATTTAAGGTATTTTCACTTCAATTTTTTTAGCTTTTAATCTAATTTTATTGTGTATTTGTACCTTTTCCTCTAGATTTATAATTCTGAAGAAAGAAGGGAGATGTGAGAAATGAATAGTCAGCTATATTTATGGTGTTGAAGAAAGAATTTGGTTTTCTGGAACACGGCCTGTGATAGCAGAACAACGCCTGGCAAGAAACAGGTTATGTTTGGCTAAAGAGTCATTGGCACTATCAAGAAATATTAAACTATATTTGAGAGAAGAGAAAGACCCAAGCAAAACTACAAACCAGTGGGATGGAGAGAGCAGCAGGATAATGCAAATACGGTCTATTGGTCAATAGAATTAGCACGCAACTTTGCATCTCTTTTGCAGGTCACAGAACTCTTATTACTAGTCTTCATATTTCACTCAAATCAAGGAATCAGGAAAATCTCTCAAGCTTTACAGGTGGACATAGTTGTACTTTCTAAATGTTAAGATATGAGAAGTTTCCAACAGGGTCCCAACTTTAATACAAACACATAAAAAGAAAGCAGAAGTTTCCCTGGGCTTTTCTCCATTTGAGAGTAACAGATTGCCAACTGGCATAGAGGTTAGTTCCTAAGAAACTGATTCTCCCATAAATAACAGCCATAAGTCTAGACAATGAACAACAACAACAACAACAAATATCTGAAGCTCTGGAGACTAAATAAAAGCAGGAAATTTGTGGAGTGGGGTCAAAATCTAGAGTAAACATTCAACACAGAGAGCTTTTTGTTTCTTTTTTCCCCTATCTACTGTGGGTATATGCAGTTTGACCTTGGCTGTAATGTCAAGTGACTCAAATTCTGATAGAAAATTTCACCATTTTTATGGAACTAGAGGAAGGACTCCTGGGGCAACCATAGTCTCTAAAGATGGAGAAGGAAGCTCCAGAAAAGATACCCAGAGATACCCAATTTCATGCATAAATTCACCTTAAGGTCTATACTGTTCCCGAACTACTTCTGTGCAGAGCAAACTATAAGTACCTAACAACTAAGTTTTGAAGAACTGAACTGATATCTGAGTTACTGCCCAGATTTGTGTTGTATCCAAGTGATGGAAACAAACGTATCAACACTTTTGAGCTTATAACATAATCTGGAATTCATATAGTATATTCATAATGTCATAATATGCAAGAAAATTACTTAACATAAATTGAACCATGAAAATGGGACCTAACCTCAAGGGAAAAGACAATCAAAAGATGTCAACCCAAATGTAATAGAAATGCTGAAAATTTTATGACAAAGACTTTAAAACAGCTATTTTAATTCTGTTTAGTAGAATAAAAAAACACATGTACTCATGAAGAATGAAAAAGGAAAAAGTCTCAGCAAAGACATGTAAACTAGTAAAAAATAACCAAATATAAATTTCAGAATTATAATACACAGTATCTAAAAGTAAATTCACTGGATCATCTCGATAGCAAATTGGGAATGATAAAGGAAAAAGTTAATGAAGATAAATCAAAATTACACAATCTGAAGGACAGAGAGGAAAAGAGATTGAGCAAAATAAATAAGCAGATCCTCAAACGTCTGTGGGAATACTTCAAAAGTATTATATACGGGCACCTGGGTGGCTCAGTCGGTTGAGCATCTGACTTTGGCTCAGGTCATGACCTCACGGGTCGTGAGTCAGAGCCCCACATAGGGCTCTGTGCTGACAGCTCAGTGCCTGGAGCCCGCTTCAGATCCTGTGTCTCCCTCTCTCTCTGCCCCTCCCCTGCTTGTGCTCTCTCTCTCTCTCAAAAATAAATAAACATTAAAAAAAAATTTAAAGTATATATACAACAATTGAAATACAAGAAAAAGTGGAAAGAAAAGTGAATGGAAAAAATATTTGAAAAAAATATGTCTGAAAACTTTCAAAATTCAATGACAGACATACATTTACAGAATCAAGAAACTCAGTAAACCCAAATATGACAAAAATGAAAGAGAGCCACACCTAGGATCATCATAGTTAACCTGCTGAAAATCTTAAGAGCACTCAGAGAAACATGGTATATTAATTACAGAGAGGAGAAATAAACTGAACACCAGCAAACTTCTCATCAGAAATCATAGAAGCCTGAGGCACCTGGGTGGTGGCTCACTCAGCTAAGCATCTGACTTGATTTCTGCTAGGTCATGATGTCATCGTTTGTGAGGTCGAGTCCCACAACAGGCTTCATGCTGCCAGCACAGAGCCTGCTTCAGATTTTCTCTCTCTCTGCCTCTGCTCCTACCCTGCCCATGCTCTCTATCTCAAAATAAATAAATAAACTAAACTAAAGAAAAAAAAAAAGAAATCATAAAAGCTAGAAGACAGAAGGAGCACCGTCTTTAAAGTGCTAAAATAAATATTAATAAAGTTCTATATCCAGTGAAAGTATTCTTCAAGAATGAAAGCATTCTTTTCTAAAATTAACTGAATGCTTGTCTTTTGGTCTACTTCTAAATGGATTGCAGCATGTTTATAGTAAGTCTTGAAATCAAGTAATAGAAGTCCTCTAGATTTCTTTTTTTTTTAAACATAGATAAATCTGCCATGATCTTTTTGTAATTCTCAATTATATCATAATTGCTAGAAATTAAGTTTGCTCTCATGTTGCTGATAATGTAAAAACAATATTCAACATATTCACTATCCTTTTATGACTCATAAAAATATTACTGGTCACCTCTTCACTTGTTTGTAATGTGGATATAGAGTATTCACCTCTCCTCAAATGTTTCATGTTTAATCATCTTAGAAAATGACAAATAATTGTTCCAAATCTGTTTGCGTCTTTGTGAACTTTATTTACAATTATAAAGAGAAAGCATTGTTTGAGGTATAATTCATAATCGATATATACTTTTATAGAATAAACTAGTTTTTAATACGTTTTTAACCTTACGAGAATGACACCATGTTTTGCACTATGTATTACTAAGCTAATGATAAAAAAAGTAGAGATAAGGCATAAAAGAAGTTTTGTGCCAAATGAAATCAAAGTGATTTCATGTACTGTATAAACAAAAATTTTATGGTTCAGATGGATAACAATGGAGAGAACCAAGTCAATTATGGCACAGGTACACTATATTCAGGACAAAAATATCTACAGCAATGTCATATATTAGCTCCTGATAGTTACTTGGTGTTTATTAAAGAGCATACAATTCATTACATCAAAATATAAGTATTCTGGATGTTAAATATTTTTTAGTTTTATTGAGTTTAATTGAATCAGGGTACAAAACTTATGCATAAATTAATTTGTAGCTCATTAAAATATTATGTACATATTACAAACAAAACCATTCTAGCCAATACTGTATTTCCAAAGAATTTTTTCTTAAAAGGTTTTCATTTGTTTGTTTTTGCTATTGCTAAAGTTTAAGAAACACTGATTTACAACCACAACATTGGGAAAGTAAAATCTTTTTTAAGAACTATATCTTAACTTTACTCAAAAGAGAAATGTTCCTGGGCATAAACTATTTTGGGGAAGTGAACCTGAACCCAAATATAAATCCAAATCATGGAGGGAAAAATGCTAATTTTCAAAGTCATCACACTTGTTGACTCTGAGTTATTAATTTTTTTCAACGTTTATTTATTTTTGGGACAGAGAGAGACAGAGCATGAACGGGGGAGGGGCAGAGAGAGAGGGAGACACAGAGTCGGAAACAGGCTCCAGGCTCTGAGCCATCAGCCCAGAGCCCGACGCGGGGCTCGAACTCACAGACCGCGAGATCATGACCTGGCTGAAGTCGGACGCTTAACTGACTGCGCCACCCAGGCGCCCCTGAGTTATTAATTTTTTAGAAAGTCTTATTAGTCACAACTGTATATGGGTCTTTAATGAATTTAAATCTGTTAACTAATTGGCTATAATTTCAATCACAGGGCATTTTTAAATAATGATTATACTTTACACATTTCTGTCAGAGATTAACAAATCGGTTGATGAGAGGTCATGTAACCACACTAAGGCTTAGATTATAAAGTATTAAATATCACAAATTTGAACTTAGTCTGTTTAAAAATAGTCACAAACAAAACCTGGTGCCTCTACCTGACAGCGTCAAAACTCCTTGGAAAGATATATCCAAGTGAAAGATATCTAACATGATCTAATTTAAGCATAGAAAGTATCCACTGGCTTATGCGCCACAATAATAGCACAGAAAAATGGGTCATGGGCCCATTTGCAGTAGAATTTGCAACGTCTCTCATCTCTGGTTCTCTCACTGGGTTAAATTCAATATCTCCTTGCTATAGGATTATAGAAGTTGCAAGTTCATATCCTCAAACTTCTGACAAGAGAGGAAAGGGCTCTTCCTTTTCTCACTCCAATTTGAAAATTCCCAGAAAGGAGTGTGACTGCTCATTCCTGTTCTGACTGCTAAGACTAGTGGCTGGAGGTATTATGAATGTAATCATATACTTCCAGGGCTCATGATTCCACTAATTACCAAGAATAGGTTGATAATTATTTAAAAATTGGTGGCTTCTACGCAGAAATTTGGAAGTGGGACATGTGATGGTACAAAGGAGAATAATGTCTCAAAAGGGAGGAGGTATTTTTCAAAGGAGACCAAGAAGTAAATGTGCTTTCAGTCAACCTTTGGTTGAAGACACCCCTTTGCATACACTCTTCACCTGCCTTCTTTTCACAATTCCAATAAGGTCCCTGAATGAACAAAATCCATCAGTAGTCATTTATCCAAATAATGGTGGGTTATTTTTCTCACACAATGAAGAATCCAGAGTTAGACACTTCAGTGCTACTATGGTATCTCTATGATGTCACCAATGCCCTGGGCTCCTTCCATATTTCTATTTACCATCTTTAACATATAGCTTTCATTCTCATATGTCTAGAAATTAAATCTCTTGAATCTGTACAACTTTAGTCTCACAACCACATGTTATTAGGAAAAGAAAAAAAAAGTAAAAAGGAGGACGGGAGAAGCCAATCTTAGAAAAGCTAAATTGTCATGGAAAAGCTATAAAATTTTAGCTTGTATTTTTTTTTTTTTGGTCAAATGTGTAACATAAGGTTATAAAGTCTACAAAGAAAGCCTGAAAATGTTTTCTAGCTGGGCAGCTTGCTGCATTATATAAAATTCAGATTTTATTAATAAAGAAGAAGTTTGGCAACTGATATTTCCACCTAGTTCTCCCCTTTAGCACCAAGCTCAGGATTTGTTAGTAATTTTCATGTCTTTCAACTATTAGACTTAGCTCTACAAACCTGTGTGGTTAAAAGCAACTGTAACCAGTCATAACACACGTATAGTGCCTGAAATCAAGTGATGTTGAAAATAAAATTAAAAGAAAAAAATAACTTGATTTCAGAAAAAGGACAAAGGGGAACCAATATGCAGTAGTCAATAATCCATGACATACACCACATCCCACTGGGCAGGGCTAGAAAGGATTCATTCCCTGGTATTGGGAAGGCCTCCCTGTCAGTCACTCTGCTCTTCACAGGTTCTATTATATAAGCTTATCTGAACAAGCTGCAAGTATTACTCTATGCAAGTATTACTGCATAGAGGGATAATGACTGTTTCTCTAATACTTGCTTAAAATACCCTTCATATAAAAAGTGTACATAGAGGCAATCAAATAGAGTGGTGGAAACACAAATTTGATGTTGAATGGTACTGGGTTTGGGACACAACTCTCCCAATTGGTTAATATGTGTGACCTTGGATAAGTTATATGCATATCTTCTAACACTAATCTTCTCATTGGTACATTAGGGATATTAGTATCTATATCATAAAAATATTGTTAACAAAGTACCAATACATAGTAAATGCTCAGTAAATTTCAGTTATTATTATTATTTTGCCATTATTATGGTTCAAGTATATTTGTTAAGGCAAATGTACACCACTCTATGAAACCAGGAGCCCTTTCTATGCAAGATTATCTGGATATATTTTTCAAATATTTTTCAGAGCAAAATACTAACCAGAATATTGTATTTATATACAGCAGCCACTGCTATCACCTCTACAATGGTAAATCTACAATGGTCTAGAAAAATTCAGGCAATTGCAGTGAAAAAGAACAGCTTGCTCCAGTTCCTCCACTGTGCGCCTGGCACCCAGATCTGGATTAAACATTCCTAGGACTGAAGGCATTTAGGAATCTGGGGGCCCCTTGAGCTAATTGTGAGAAAAGTCCCAGGTAGTAAGCATTTTAGGCTTTGCAGGCCAAGAGGAAAAATCAAGAATGTAATGTAGGTAGCGTTATAACAAGAGAGAAACAGATTCCATAAAAATTTTATTGACAAAATTCACAGTATAAAGGTAGTAGTTGAATATAGTTTCTTTCTTTTTTTGTAATAAAAGTATAATGAAAAGAATGAAGTTCTTTTCTTCAAGGGATAACGTTTTGCTTAATTAGGGTTCAAAGTATTCCCTATTGTCAAGTCGATTGAAAATGTTCATTTGTGTTATGAATTATGCTCATTTCTGTACCGAATTTTGTCTCTTCAAAATTTATACGTTGAAGCCATAACCCAGAATGTGACAGTATTTTGTATATAGGGCTTATAAATATGGAATAAAGATTAAGTGAGGTCATAAGAGTGGGGCCTTACTCTGATAGGACTGGTGTTCTTATGAGAAGTAGGAAAGACAGCAGGGATACGTGCGCACGTAGGAAAGACCATGTGAGGACACAGCAAGAATGCAGCTGTCTACAAGCCAGAGTCCACACCAGAAATGAACCCTGCCAACCCCTTGATCTTAGACTTCTAGCCTCCAGCACTGTGAGAAAATAAATGTCTGTTGTTTAAGCTACCTGACTAATACAATCTGTAAAAACCATTCTTAACTTGCTGGCCATACAACAACAGGTGGCAGGCAGAAGTTTGCTGATCCTAAGCTAAATGATCAAGAAAGAAACCACTTCTGGAAAATGTCCTTGAATAAAACCAGGGAAGCAAAGTAATACATTCTAGCTCCATGGATAAGATCTTATTTGCTCTGGAATCAGGAGCATTGAGGGCTCTAGCTGGTCCTCAATGAAACCTTTTCTGGTTAGTGACGGTGTAGGGATTGTACCCCCTCCTCTAAATTCAGAGATCATCCTGTGTTTGCAATTAAGAACTTAGCCTCAATCTTGTTATTATACTTATACTGCTCTTAGATTGCCATTTAACATTTTTTGGTCTTTTAAATTATCATAATCTTCCTGAAAGGAAAAGGAATGCCTTACAAACATTTGCAAATAAGTTAATTATTAAATGACCCACTCTAGAGATTTAAGAATTTGCATCTACTACTAGAAGATATAGTAGGAGCTAGAAAAGGAGCAGAAAATAAAGCCTGAGGCAGCAGAAGAAGGGAAATAATAATTATTGGAGCATAAATGATATAGAATCCCCAAAACCAGCATAGATCAATGAAACTAAAGGCTGTTTGTTTTTTTTTTTAAAGAATAAACAATACCAGCTCTAGAGAGATTTAAGGATCTGGATCTACTACTGTTCATATTCCCTGGTATTTTAGACATGGCTATTGGCTTTGCTTTACAACATGAACATGTTATGGGTATATCTCAAGTTATCCTAATTTAAATAGTGTTTAAAAAAGGAACAAACCTATTTGTATGTCTTCTTTGGAAAAATGTCTATTTGTGTCCTCTGTCCATTGTTTTTTATTTAAATTTAAGTCATTTAACATGCAGTGTAGTCTTGGTTTCAGGAGTAGAACCCACTGGTTTATGTCTTACATATAACACCTAGTGCTCATCTCAACATGTGCCCACCTTAATGCCCGTCACCCATTTAGCCCACCTCCTTACCCACCTCCCCTCCAGCAACCTCAGTTTTTCTGTATTGAAGAGTCTTAGGGTTTGCTTCCTTCTTTTCTCTGTGTTTATCTTATTTTTCCTTCCCTTCCCCTGTGTTATCTGTTGAGTTTCTAAAATTCCACATATGAGTGAAATCATAGGATATCTTTCTCTGAATGACTTATTTCGCATAGCATAATACCTTCTAGTTCCATCTACGGTGTAACTGGCAAAATTGCATTCTTTTTAATTGCTGAGTAGTATTCCATTGTATACATATACTGCATTTCCTCTATCCATTCATCAGTCAGTAGACATTTGGAATCTTTTCATAATTTGGCTATTGTCAATAGCACTGCTATTAACATTGGGGTGCAGATGCCCCTTCTAATCAGCATTTTTGTATCCTTTGGATAAATTCCTACTAGTGCAATTGCTGGGTCATAGGGTAGTTCTATTTTTAATTTTTTGAAGAACCTCTACCATTTTCAAGAGTGGCTGAACCAGTTTTCAGTCCACAAGAAAAAATTTGGAAAGCCCTCAAATTAAAGAAGAAATTAAAAAATACATGGAAGCAAGTGAAAATGGAAACATGACAATCCAAACTCTTCAGGATGCAGCAAAAGAAGACCTAAAAGAAAATACGTTACAATTCAGGTCTATCTCAAGAAGCAAGAAAAGTCCAAAATACACAAAGGAGCTAGAAAAGGAGCAGCAAATAAAGCCCAAATCCAGCAGAAGAAGGGAAATAATAAATATTAGAACAGAAATAAATGACATAGAATCAAAAAATAAATAAAAATAGAATATATCAATGAAACTAAGAGCTGTTTTTTTAAAGACTAAACAAAACTGATAAACCTCTAGCCAGACTTCTCAAAAAGAAAAGAGAGAGAACCCAAATAAATAAAACCACAAATAAAAAGGGAGTTATCAAAACCAACTCCAAACAATTACAAACAATCCTCTGCCCATTTTTAAGTTGGATTATTTGTAGGGGCTTTTGTGTGTGTGTGTGTGTATGTGTGTGTGCGTGTGTGCATGTGTGTGTGTGTGTGTGTGTGTGTGTTGATTTGCATAAGTTCTTGATAGATTTCGGATATTAATCCCTGATCAGATACATCATTGGACCTAGAGGATATATGCTAAGTGAAATAAGTCAGACAGAAAGACAAATACCATATGATTTCACTAATATGTAGAATTTTGGAAACAAAATAAATGATCAAAGAAGTAAAGAGACAAACAAAACACAGACTCTTGAATCCAGAGAACAAACTGGTAGTTGCCAGAATGGAAGTGAGTGAGGGAATGGGTGTAACACATAAAGAAGATTGAGAAGACAATTACTGTGATGAGCACTGAGTCATGTATAGTACTGGTCAATCAATATATTGTACTCTTGAAACTAACATAAACTGTATATAAATTATTCTTTAATTACAAAAAAAAGAAAAAGACAAATCTATTTCAAATATTTTTAGGGTAAATAGACATATCTAAAAATTTTGTTTTTGTGTTCTCTCATCACCTCTCACCTCTGAAAAGAAGGGGGTTGATGGAGGACAATTAACAGAAGGTGGGGAAGGGGTCCCTGGATAGAAGTCCCATCCTAGTGTCTCATATTTTTGGTGGCAAAGCATTCAAAATAACAATAGAAGGGAAAGAGATGCTCACAGATATGATAAGTTAGCTCATCTTTTTCTAGTCTGCCAGAATGTCCCAACCCTTACAGCAGTGACAAACTGTCCTTTTTAAAAAATTTTTAAATGTTTATTTTATTTTTGAGAGAAAGAGAGACAGAGTATGAGAGGCAGAGAGAAAGGGAGACACACAATCTGAAGCAGACTCCAGGCTCTGAGCTGTCAGCGTAGAGCCCGGCACAGGGCTCGAACCATGAACCACAAGATCATGACCTGAGCTGAAGTGGGACGCCCAAATGACTGAGCCACCCAGGTGCCCCAAACTGTATTCTTTCAATCGGAATCTGCCCTGTAGGCTGAATGAATCCCTTTCTTGAGACACTAACAAGGGTATAATATCATATACTATCATATGATATACCTAACTCTCAGCACCTCACCATAGCCAGACATTTATTCAAAATGCAAATCCACCTTATGGCATTATAGAAAAATATAACATTATAACAAAATAATCTATAAGTCAACAGATCCCCTAAAGGATTTCTCATAACAAGATATAATAACTGGAGGAAAATAAAGTCAAGAGGATTTTTCTTAAACTATCTTCTGGTTGTATGCTACCTTGAAAAACAGTATTTTGGAGTGTTATAACATAGGGCATTATTTGTATCCCAAATCTATTTCCTCATCTTCCAAATTAATAACATTATTACCTAGGCACAGTCTATTTAGAGTAAAGTCTTTATTTCTCATCCTCCTTTGCAGTTCTTGGTAGCCACTGGACTTAGTGGCCAATGTGATGTGAACAACAGTAATATGTGAAAACTTTCAGTCACCAAATAATGGAAAAGTAACATACAGCCAGAGGATCTCAGTAAAATTAAACTTTTAGGATTCTAGACAAATCCAGACTTTAGCATCCAATCTGATCTATACTATTGAGAAGACCAAGAGAATAGGGCACCTATACAGTTCATAATTTCTTTTGGGCTCACTGACAGAGTTCGGTGTGCTTGAGTCAGAGCCAAAAAAAGGTCAGTGAAGGTCAAGAATCTGGATTCTGCAAATCAAATTTGCTGATGATACTGTCTCTGCCAATGTCAGTAGGGGTATAACTGCAAGGGTGAAGAGTAAGTTTTTGTTCAGAAATAATGCAAACCTAAGAGGGAAAAATGGAGTTGCAATCAGTTTTGTAGTGGTTTTATTCTTGAAAAATCATGATTTCATTAGAACTGATAACTCTGCATAGTTAATTTTGATAGCTGAAAAATTTTCTCAAATAGTAACTCAGTTTCAAATCATTGAACTGGAAATGTCAATCTCTGTAAGATATTTGGGTTTGCTTTTCAAAGTCTAACTTCTAAATTGTTCTACTTTACTTAGAAAGTTAAATGATACATTTAAGAGAAAAATGCAGATTTAAGAAAAATTACTTAAATATATAAGCAATGATGAAAGTTAACAGAATTAAATTTCAAATTTCACCCTTTGAATGCATATAAATTATACCTGCTATATTATTTTTAAAATATTTTACATATGATTTTATAAGTTGGTTTTATTGATACTATTTCATCAGTAAATTTTATTTATCCAATTTCAGCATAAATTGTTTAAACTGAATACTAAAAACAATACATACTTGTGAAGAATCTCTATACCTTAATATTTAAATTTTTCTAAGTTTATTTTGAGAGAGACAGAGACAGCATGAGTGGGGGAGGGGAAGAGAGAGAGGGAGACAGAGAATCCCAAGAAGGCTCCAAACTGTCAGCATAGAGCCCGATGCGGGGTTCCGTGAGATTTGTGGGATCATGACCTGAGCCAAAACCAAGAATTAGATGCTTAACTGACTGAGCCACCCAGGCGCCCCTTAATATTTAGTTTAGAATTTAGCTTCTTTTATAAGTGCTTTTTAAGTTATGTAAATAATATTTGCTTTTCATAGGTTTTAGAAATAAGAGTTTCCTCTTAAATATAATTTTTATACTGTGTGATTTTATTTTATTCTCCTATTTTTTACTTTTTAGAGAGAGAAGGCACACACAAGAAGGGGAGGGGAAGACAGAGAGGGAGAGAGAATCTTAAGCAGGCTCCACACTCAGCATGGAGCTCAACACTGGGCTTGATCCCACAATCCTGATATCAGTACCTAAGCTGAAATCAAGAGTCAGACACTCAACCAACTGAGCCACCCAGGTGTCCCTATTTGATTTTATTTTTAAATAATTTTAAATTTGTTTTCAAAACTGCATTATTTGTACCAAAAAAATATTTCCTAAATCATTTGACAGTAAGTTACCAGTAGAATGCCCCAATACTCTAAATGCTTCAATGTGCAAGTTCTTAACAACAAGGATATACTCTTATGTAACCACAATACAAACGACACTGATAGGTTACTATCTCCAACCTACAGAGCCCAGTCAATTTTGCCAATAAAGCCCTGGACTCCACTTGCCTATGATCACTTTTCCATTTAGCTGCCATGTTTCTTTTAGTTTCCTTCAATCTGAAACAATTTCTCAGTTTTCCCTTGACTTTCATGATTTTGACCTGAGAAGATTACAGGTCAGTTATTTTCAAGAATTATTCTCAATTTGGATTTGATGTGTTCTCATATTTAGATTTAGATTTTACAAGTTTTGTTGGCAATTTTACTGAACTGATACTTTGTTCTTCACACTGTACACTATGAGGCTGTATGCAATATCCATAAGGTTCATTCTTACTTTTTTTCTCTACATATTTGTAATTCTTGCCTTCAATAGTAAACATGTGGGTGTCACTGAATTAAATTTTTGTGGCCTTCCTGGTACAGAGGACCATCATGTGGGTCTCCTGGGCCTTGAACCTGAGTAAAAAATCTGGTTGCAATTATTTCATATGTATATAAAATAATTTGATCAATCTCCTGTGAATGTAAGAAATCTCGTGTCAGTGCCACTGTTACTCATTGTAGATTCTTTCTTCTTCTTCAGCTCCTACACATTTTTCTGGATAACAGTGGCATCCAAGTATCATGCAGATGCTCTTCTTATTTAGCCTTTAATACCCCAAACTAGGCAGCCCCCAGCATAGCTATTCCCATTCCCAAATGGATGATCTTTCTAACCTGCTTGGATGATGAGATCCTGCACTGGGCCCTTCCCTCTACCTGTGGGAATACTTACTTTGCTTTACTATTGAGTATATCTTGACATGATTTATTCAACAAGAGAGGAAAGAAGTAAGGAGGGAAGAAATAAAGGAATCAACGGCAGAGTATTTAAAACTATATCTAATTGTTCTGTTAAAATTTTACATATACATAATTTCAAATTATTTACTTATTCAAATGATTTACATATATATGTATATAAATAATATGGTTCACATATATCCTTTTATAACTAATGTACTCAAGCTTTTGAGAAAAAGTTCCATAAGAAATAAAGAATTTAATTTATAAGACTAAGAAATGTTAAAAGACAGAGACCTATATCTCAAAGAATATCCAAATAATACAAAATAATTATACCAAATGAGAATCTATCTATTCTCCCCATGGAAACTTCACTCTCAATTAATCAAAGTAATTATACCTCCCAGATAGGAGTGACCTGAGAAGTTTCAAAAATAATCCTCCACACTGTAGTGAAACCATTTTTGTCTCATTGCTAAAGCAAAGTTCTTCCCTGCTCCTGATCTGCAATTCACTGACTTACAGATGTTTCTTTGGTTTAGACAGTAATGACTACAAAAGGAAAATTTAATTAAAAGGCCATTTTATAATTAACTAAGTTACCTGAAAGAGAGTTGAAATAACTCTAAAGTTCTTCCTTTTATGAAACATTAGAATTTTTTTCAATCCATCATAGTTACATTGCTCTGGATCCTCAGCTACATAGTCCTGGATGTGAAATAATGGAGGAATGTCTGAGAATTGACCCAATGAAGATTAAAAGTTCTGGGAACAATTATTGTTTGTTAAAAACCATGAGCTTGTCCAAAGACTGGGTACAAATGGAGGACACAGAGCAAATCAATCTTTTCTGACACCAATTTTATATCCTTTGGACCAGAGTCTTCATTATTAGTGCTTTGAATGATAATAAATTGGAGCTGCCCAAAGTTGTCATTTATTACATTTCCATTGTCATTACTTCATCAAAAAAAAAACTCTAGCCCTTCGGTCAATTTCATAATTCACATTCACCAGTCACTAAGGTTAACATATCTCCCAAATACTCCTGGAAACTAAAGAATACTCAGAAAGAAAAGGCTTTATGTCATGATTTTGAAAATTCTTCCAATATAACTATTTTTTTCTTGTAATTTATTTAATCTTATTTGTAGAATCCTTGAAAATTATTTTCCTTTATCTTTGAAGCCTAATAGTTTTATTAGCGTTTTTCTCAAGGTTGATGATTCCAGATTATTTTTCCAGTTTCTTAGTGGACCTTTTCAATATTTAGGTTCAGGCTTTCTATTTCTGGAAATATTTCTTCAATAACAATTATAAATATTAATTTGTACCAATGTGTTTTTTTAAAATCTTTAGTGACTCCAATTATACGAATATCATGTCTTCTTTGCCTGTCTCCCATTCTACCATGCTCTTACTAACTCTTCTCATTTTTTAATTTTTGTATTCTTGGTTGTTCCTCTGCCTTTCTTAAATTACTATGAGGTTTATATTTCATTTTATTCTCTCATGTAATAGTTTTTATTTCTGATATAATGTTTTCAATGCCTTCTACATCTTTACTAAAGTTAATCCATCTTTCCTTCTTTCTTTCTTTTTTCTTAATTTTTTAACTTATAATTCAAGGTCTTTTAGTTTTGTTTTCCATATCCACATGTTTGTTTGAGTATATTTAACTAATATTGCCTCATGGTCATTTTTTGCTACAGGTTTTTCTTCTTGTTACTTTTTGGAGACATGAAGAATTTTATCAATGTTCACTATTCGTTTTCTGGTTTTTATAAGAATTCTGTGTAGATTTATTGAGTTTTCTTTTGCTCACTGTTGTGAACTGTGGGTGTTTGACAAAACTTCTAGTCCAAGGCCATCCTCTTTTGTCAGTTAATCGAAAAAGATCGTAATCTAGATCTTTAGTAGGACTTTTCTTTTTTTATGGTTAGGGAAGAGGTTATGTATCTCTGCCATGTGGGTCTCTAAAATTTCCCCTTTGTTACTGAAAGTCCCCCAAATTCCTGTCATTTTTCTTTTCCCTGCTGCTTTTCTTGGCCTGTTCTTGTTCACTGCTGTGGTGCCATCGTGTGAAGCTTGTTTCCTTTGGATTTCATGTTTTTCTTTTATTATTTACTGTTGTTTTGAAGTTTGGTCATTCTTCATCTTCAAGTCATGTTAACGCAATTTGTTCATAGTATTTTTGCTATTATATTTGTTGTTGTTTTATGTTGCCCTTTTTCTTATAGTTTTGAATTGTTTGGGGTGGACATATTGAAAGATGCAGACTTTGTTGTCTTCAGCTTCAGCTACCTGGAGGTTGTTTTTCTTTTAAGTTTTTGTTTCTATTTGGTCTATCCCCCTTAAGCCATGTTATTTAGACTGAATTATGTGCAGTGAGCAAGTTATCTTATTTATTATTATTATTACTATCTCCTCCAATAATCAAATACATACATTATGGTACCAAAGATGAAATATAAATTGTTGGTAATGTACTATAACCAATAAAGTGAAACTTGAACAAAATAATATCCAATTCTGATGCTGGAGATTTCCATTCCATTAAATATAAGGTAGATGTGCTGTGTAATCAAGCAGAGCATTTTATATTACCAAATTATACCCCTGCTGTACCTGTAATGTAGTACAGACAAAGGAGTTCAGTCTTGTGAATGTCAACTGGGTAGTTTTTACTAGTAATAAATTAAGTTTGAATACATTAAAACATTTAAATGAAACTGCACTATATTACCCAAAATGAGGTAGGTGTAGGTCATTAGAGTAAAAATTATTACCCATTTTAAAAATTGCCAGTTTCTTGTTTTCTGGCAAGAAAACACTGAGCCATTTTAGAGACTTGGCAAAGCCAAGTGTATTTTAGCACAGTTTCAAGATAAAAACAACTTGTCATGTCAATAGCTGAGGCAAAGAAGTTAATGAGATGTAGTTTAGTACCAATATATCCTATTTTGCCATGCAACTGAAAAAAAAAAGGTAGCAATAGGTTTGACTCTACATTTCACTTTACCAGTGACAAATTATAGTGATTATCGGAAATAATCCTTATCTAAATAATAAACAATGTTCTTTTTAAAAATTTGTTCTCAGTTGCACTCAGCTTCTTTCTAGTATCCTTATCAAGAAAAACAAACATCATTTTCCTTTCTTCCAAATGTCTGTAAGATGCTAGTAATATTTGGAATTTACATGATGAATTGTCACTAAAGATGTTCAAAGTCCTTTTACATGCATTGCCCCAGGGCCCATCTTCATCCACATCACAGCCAGCTCCTATTTTTCTCTTTCTCCACTTAGCCAAAGGGACTAATTTTTCTTTATTTCTACATTTGTGGTTGCAACCAACTAATCTATCCTTTGGGGATTTGTCTTCCCCAAAACTTGAAGTCAAATGGGGATGCTGTCTTCCTTGTTCTTTAGCTTCTTCCTTGCCACTAAAAATAAACAAGCCAGTGGATTTTACTGCTAATCACTAAAAGGAAAAAACAAGACTTCACAAAATTAAATACAAACAAGTTGCCAAAATTATAAATTTCCTACTTCATGGTTCCTGGAAAATGATTAATTTTCCTTTCTAAAATTGAAACTTGAGGCTCTTACACACATTTTCCTGGCTATTAGTTTTTATTCTTGAGATAGGGCTCATCAAACAGATCAATATCCCTTACATTTTTGTCTTGAAGCAATGTATTGTTTGAAACATTTTCATAAAATATCCTACTTCCCAATTAGAAAATCTCCAAAAGTCTAGGTAATAAGTTCCTCTTTTATACAAGTGGACAATTTGCATGTCATTAAGCTTAAGACTAAGCCAAGGGTTTTTATTCCAGGTATCTTCTTAGTATGAGTCACTTCTTTGAGTTACAGTTTGGTTGCTTCCATTTGGTTTTCATTTTTTTTTCATGGAAATTATTTTCAGAGCAGTTTTAGGTTCATAGAAAAATTAAGCAGAAAGTACAAATAATTCTCCTAAACCTCCCTGTCTGTACACATGCACAGCTTTCTTCATCATCAACATCTCTACCAGAATGGTACATACATTTGTTATCATTAATAAACCTATACTGACACATCATTATCATTGAATATCCACTGATGACATTAGAGTTCTTAGATTTGTACATTCTTTAAGTTCGGGCCAATGAATAATGACATATACCCACCATTGTAATATCAAACAGAATAATTTCACTGCCCTAAAAATCCTCTGTGCTTTGCATATTCATCCTTCCCTTTCTCCTATCCCCTAGCAACCACTAATTCTTTTACTGTTTCCATATCTCTGCCATTTCTAGAATGTCATGTAATTGGAATCACACAGTGTATAGACTTTTCAGATTGGTTTCTTTCACATAATAATATGCATTTATGTTTACTCCATGTTTTTCATGGATTGACAACTCATTTCTTTTTCATAGGCTTTATTGTTTAGAACACCCTTAGATTCAGTTTTGAGAAGTTACAGAAGTTTCCCCTACACCTGCAGCACACATGCACAGTCCCCTCCACTACTGATACCCCCCACTAGAGTGTTATATTTGTTATAACTGATGAGTCTACATTGATACATCATAATCATCTGAAGTTCATAGTTTATATTATGGTTCATTCTTGGTGTTATATATATTCTATATGTTTGGACAAATATATAATGACATGATCTACTAATATAGTCTAGTTTCTACCAATATAGTTTCACTGCATTAAAAATCCTCTATGTTCTGCCTATTTATTTCTGCCTCCCCACTAATCATGGCAACCTTGAGCTTTTTACTCTCTCCATTGTGAGTAAATAGAGAGAGTTTTTTACTCTCTCCATTGCCTTTTTCAGAATGTCACATAGTTGGAATCAAAAGGTAGCCTTTTCCGATTTCTTTCTTCACTTAACTAATATGCATTTAAGATCCCTTCATATATTTCCATTTCATTAATATCACATTTCTCTTTAGATTCAAATAGTATTCCATTATCTGGATTACCACGGTTTATTTTCTCATTCATCTACTGAAAGGCATCTTGGTTGCTTCCAAGTTTTGGCATCACTTATTTCTTTTTTTTATTAATATTTAATAACTTGAAAATTTTACTTTTTAAAAATTTATTTTGGGTTCAAACTCTCTAGTTCTAAGAATGTTACCAGATGGTGGTCCGTAGGATGCTTTTCAAGCTACTTATCCTCATGACATTCCATTAACACAATATTGATGTATTTATCCCTATCCAGGAGCATATCATTTCCATCTCTAAAAAAAAATAATGCCTTGGAATATTCCGAACTCACTCACTCACTCACTCACTTGATAGTACATTGTCATTTTTTTCAATTTCTCATATTGTAAATTGAATGCATTTCTTTTCCTTTTTTTAATTTACAAAAAACAACCAGATCATGACAGAGTAAATTTGTTTCTACACCTTAACATGACTACTATTTAAAAGAGAGAGAGATATCTTTTGAAATAAGGGACCTAATTTGAAAATTGGTTCATTCTAACTTCTTTCCTCTGTAAACTTAATTGGAAAGAATACAAATTATATATGATTTTTAGTCAAGAAAATTATATGTAAGTATTTTTTTTAATGAATATCTTATTTACTGCTGGCTCAAATAATCTAGTAGCATTCAATTGTCGACACAAGAAGGCTACATACCCCTTCCAAAAAATCTGTATGTTTCAAACATCATGGGTTAATTATCCACTTGTCAATATGGCTAGAATTTTCCCTGAGGTTCTGTATCTGAACACTGAAACACCTCGAGGAAAGTAATTTTGGGAGTTGATATTTTGATGAACAACTCCATGAAAATGCTCACAAAGAAAGGTGCATTTCCTTGCAGTGCAAAACAATGTTCTTTCTTCTTCTACACTGGTATTTTATATACAAGGGATTTTTCTATAATTTTATTCCTTTCCTCAACCTGGAATAAGAAGAGGAAGCCTGACTTGTATCCTTTAGGTGAGAAGGGTTTGTTTCTTGCCTCACTCTGATCAGTCTATTTTCTAGATCCAACACTAGTAAATGTTCTCATACTTTGTCTCTTCTCAGATGGTTTCTCTGTTCTGTATCTCAGGCTTTGCCTTATCCTCTTACCATAAAATGGAGAGTTCTTTGAATGTTTTTCTGCCCATATAATCCAGTAAAATAGCATGACCTAAAAGAAATACAAATACAAAAACATAGGATACTATAAATAGTGAGGCATGCAATTGAACAGAGATTGGACCTGTGAAGAAACTCAGAGAAAACATAAATACTATGTGAAATACATTCACAGGAATTTTAGTATTCGTGTTGCAAAAATCAGCATATAATTATGGAATGCTTCACAACTTAGCTTTTGATCTGTCTGCATGAGCAATGCCACAATTAGACCTTCTTTGTCCTTAAAGATTAAAGCAGACAAACAACAGGATATTGATAAGGTATTCCTATGAATTTCCTAAATCACAATGAACATTAGATTTTCTTTTGCTACATATATAATTTCCAAATGGTTTATCTCATTTGCCTCTGAGGTAGTTACGATTAAAGCAAATAATTCTGAAATCTTGCGGGGAATTATTGAAGTTGACAAATGCTGTATGGAATTCACAAGCTTCTTTTTCTAGCAGAGAAAGCTGAGTGTGCAGTTTGAGGAATCAGGAAATAAGGACACCTGGTTACAATTTATCACCATTTTCTTTGGCTAGACTGAACTTCTTGTCTTGTGATCTTTTATTGCTCTTGACTTCCCTCATTAACTCTTTCAAACACATTACTGCATTATGCTTTCAAAGTTCACAAAGGTTCAGTAGATATGGGAGTTAAAAACACTGTGCAGTATATGGATCAGAAGCTTTGTGTTGTTAGACCAGTATTAAGCAACAGCAGCTAACCCACGTGAGTTTAGATATGTTTAGCCCTTCCCTTTTGTACCACCCACTGTTGCTTTGTAAGGTTTCAGGGGAAGGCATGCCAAGAATTGTTTCTATTTAGCAAAAATCCTCTGGCCTATTGGCCTTCCTTAAAAAAAATCAGTAGTAAAGGAGTCTTCGCATCTATAATTGTCCTAGTTGGTTGACCAGAAAATCTGGCCTCAAGCTACACCTAGCCACAAACTGTTTGAAGCTTTCTTTCCAAGTCCAACTTCCCCAGAGTTTCTGTTGAAATGAATAGATTCATTGAAATGCATCTGTATATATAATGTTAAGAAAGAAACTTTTCTTTCAATATTTGTTCATTTCCCCTTCTACAATGTCACATTTAGACTATGATTACAGTACTTCCACAATTTACTGAACAAAACTTGTCCTCTTCTGTTAAAGACGTTTAAATTGCTAACTTTACCCAAGAAAATTCTCTTGGGCACCAGACCATATATCCAACTACTACTTACTGAACCTCTACTTTCAGGTTCCATAGTCATCTAAAACTCAACATTTTCAAAAATTCATCTTGCCATCTCTTCCCAGCCTTCTTAGTCCCTCCCTTATCTCCTTCTATTGTTTTTTGATACCTAAATGATTGTTATAACTATGCATGCAGTTGACCTACAAAAAACTTCGAATTTTATCTTGGACTATTCCCTATCACCCACAAAATTCAGCTACTGCTAAACATATTGATTTTATTTTCTAAGTATATCTTTTTCTTGTTTTTAATATTTTTTAAACGTTTATTCATTCTTCAGAGACAGAGAGACAGAGCATGAGTGGGGAAGAGGCAGAGTGAGAGAGGGAGACACAGAATCTGAAGCAGGCTCCAGGTTCGGAGCTGTCAGCAGAGAGTCCGACACGGGACTCGAACTCACGAACTGTGAGATCATGACCTGAGCCAAAGTCAGACACTCAACCAACTGAGCTACAGGCGTACTTCTAACTATATCTTAAAATTATCCACTTTTATTACAAATATTGCTCTGAACAAACCGGCATCATAGTTCAGTATCTTAATTCCTTTTTTCAAGCTTTATACATTCTCTCTCATTATTCACATTAGAGCCACAGCATCTGAAAATAATCATCTAGTCAGTTTAGTAATTAAAAATACACTAAAAATTTTTAGTAAAAAACAAAATCTACTGCTTTTTTCTCTTAGAAACAAATCCAAATTAAGTAGTATATCTTACAAGGTCTTAAATGATTTAGTGCCTGGTATTTCTCTAGCTTCATTTCTTATCATTTTTAAATAAACAAACTCACATCATTTAAGTCATCATAAATTTTTTTTATTTTTTTTTCAACGTTTATTTATTTTTGGGACAGAGAGAGACAGAGCATGAACAGGGGAGAGGAAGAGAGAGAGGGAGGACACAGAATCGGAAACAGGCTCCAGGCTCTGAGCCATCAGCCCAGAGCCCGACGCGGGGCTCGAACTCACGGACCGCGAGATTGTGACCTGGCTGAAGTCGGACGCTTAACCGACTGCGCCACCCAGGCGCCCCTAAGTCATCATAAATTTAATAACATGAAGCTATTTAGCTCCATAAACTGTTCTTAGTTTTTCTAAGTATATTCTATAATAAAGGAATTATTAATTTTAGTGGTGGGCATTTATCTCTCTCAAAAAAAATCACACACTATTGCCTAATAGCAAATCAATTAATATCAACTATACTAAAAGATGAAAACCATTGAAGGTCACTTAAATACCTAATAGCTATTAGTTAAAATGAGAAAAAAAAAACTAGTGAAAATAAGGTGACACTGACTAACATGAAGTGAAGATTTAACAAGTATGAAAATTATTGTATAAGAAAAATTACAAAATAAAATAGTCTTTAACTTGGGTAAAGGGAAAGCTTTTAATTATGACTAAAAATCCAGAAGCTATTAAAAAATGATTAATTGGCTATATATTTTTTAATTGGAATGATAAAAATACCATGAATGAAACAGAAATGTAACTGGCAAACTGGGAGAAAATATTTACAACACCTATCACAGAAATAGGACTAAATTCAAATACATAAAGAACTCTTAAAAATTCAGAGAAAAACTACAAAAGCCTGAAAGCATAACAGACAAAAAATAGTGATGGGTAATTCTCAAACAAAAGGTAAAAATATTATCTTTAAACATAAAAGCATGTTCACCATCACACATAATTAGAGAAAACCAGTTGAATACATCACTGGGATACTACTTTTACTTACCAAATGGAAAAAAATTAAAAAGTAAAATAACACATCTATTGGTAGAACTGGGGAAACTGACTCTCATATATTGCTGGTGGGAACACAAATTTATAAAACCTTGTGGAGAAGGATATGGTAAAACCTACCAAAAATACTTACTTATTGATTCAAAATCCCAGTTTTAGAAATGTATCAAAAAACAAATCTCCAGCAGTACTAAAATACACATGATGTGCTCAAGGATATTCATTGCAACATAATTTGTTATTGCAAAATACTGGACACAATATAAATGTCCCTACACAGAGTAGTGACTGAATGAACTCTGATATCTCTATATGGTGTAGCTGATAGAGTACTATGCAACTGTGAAGATGAATAAGGAGAAACTAAATGTCCAGAATTTATTGTTATGTTAAAAAGGCTGTCAAGAAGGGTATCTTTAGTATGTTCCCTTTTGTGTAAGAAAGAGAGGGAAATAAAACATGTGTGAGAATCACAGAAGAGATAACTGGATAGTAATAAGATGAGCTACTTTCAAAAAGTAGGTGGAAATTGTATATTTGCTATATCCTCTGAATACATGTTTCCCCTGCTATCCGAAAGTAGAGCATCCTTATGAAACTTTTTATAAACTGAAATAGCCTAAAGCAAAGAATGCCCCCATTTTCTTAAAGTTCACATTAAACCATTTTGCTTTTATGAAAGACCTACATTAGTAACTGTTTTTGTTAACTGAAAATAGAGAGAGGATTTCCACTTTAAAAAAAGCCTTTACTGTACTAATGCAGGTCTTTTGTAAAACTATGAAAATGGTGAAACTAAAGCTGAAGAGGCACAGAAAACTGAATCTATAGGTAACATGGGAGAATGAATTGCCATGAAAAATGGGGGTTGATTTTGTGTACCTCATGGGACAAGTTTTAAAAGTTATTTTTACCAATTACCAATGTTAATTTTTTAGGATTCTATTAATTGGCATACAAAAAATATAAGGAGGAACATTCTACCTTCTCATAGTCATGTTTTTTTGGAAATTTCTATCATCATCAAGCAAAATAAATGTCAATTTAATATTGAAAGCTATGTGTAAGATTGATTCAGCATTCGATGCACTTGCTTTAAAAATTTTGTCCTGTGCATACTATGGTGTTTTTACTGTGCATAATTTTTTCACAGTTTTTCTAAAGCCAATAATCAGTGATGCTTTTGTACCTAAGTTTTATGTGATTTTAATGAAACATGGATAGTTGTGGACACCTACTGATTATTTGTGGTTTAAAATAAAATTTTGCCTGCAAAATAAAATAAAATAAAATAAATGACTTAATGTGAATTTTTAGAAAGCAGAGGATCCCTATATTCCTTTTTCTACACATCTGACTTTCATAGTCATGTTAATATTTCATATATATAGAAAAACTAAATACAAAATACTATAAAATTGAATACAAACAAGAACATATTAACTTAAATGCTTTCAAATGAATAACATTTCAACTTCAATATCAAAACTGTGTCACCTTTAACATTGAGATTAGACTATATACTCCCAAGGTAAATACAAAAGAAAAACTACTTTCTAAAAACACTCAAAATAAATTGAAATCCAAGTACTCAGCTTCTTTATGATAAAAGCATGAATGAGCAGTTCTGAAATCACTTTCTGTGCTTTCTAGGACTGAACACCTATGTAAAACTTTGTAGAAGTGGGAGACAGGTTTCTTAGAGAAGAGAGAAACAAAATAGATGTAAGAAGAAAGAATAAGGCCTGTGGATTTGGATTGTGCTTTGCAATATCAGTGTGATAATTATGTTTCTGTACTCTAAAAATTTACAGAAAACAATGGCTCCCCAGTAGCAATGAACATACCTAATACTATGATGTTGACTTCTTTGTTAAAAATTGTATTTATTTATTTTGAGAGAGAGAGATAGAGAGAGATAGACTGATCATGAACAGGGGAGGGGTGTTGGGGAGACAGAGAATGCCAAGCAGTGGGAGTGGTAGTGTGGAGCCAGGTAGGGGGATTGAACTCAGGAACCACAAGTTCATGACCTGACCCAAAACCAAGAGGAAGATGCTTAACTGATCAAGCCACCCAGACGCCCCTAGGATTTTGGTTTCTAAATGCCACTTTCTACTTAAAAGTACCAAAAATTCTTGGGAAAATTGCTGATTCCAGAACTGGGGTAGGAAAACACCAAGATAATCCTGGAATATTTCTGTGCCAGAATGTAAGTAAATGCACAAAGAATGATGGAGGAATGTCAAAAGGGGCTGGAGCCAACTTAAGGAACTAGTATTACAACGTGAATATCAAAATCAAGTAATATATTACATTCAATAAAATAGGAGTCTGTAACTCATACTGATATAAATAAGTAAAAACATAAGTGGAGGAGGACAAATTACTTCTTTTTAGTATCATGCTAACTAATAATTGTATAAGAATAATCACATTTGAAATCACCTTTTGCCAACCACTATTATAATATTTTATTTCCTTTTTTAATTATAATAATTGACTCAAGAATCATCAATAGATGCTAACAATTAGTCCATCGAAAGTAAGAAGATATTTGTAATATCTTTGCATATCTTTTGACAAGTTACTTAATAATCAGAAAATGTAAACTAGTAACATTACAGGGGACAAATTTGGCAGAAACCACCTCAACCAAATGATCAAATTAACATTGCCAGTAATGACACAAGTCAACAGCAAGTGCTCCCAGCTATAACTCAGCATTGGTTCTATGGCATTTCTACTGAAAGTGCATACTGTCAGTGTAATCATAAGAAAACACCAGACAAATTCAAATTGATGGATATTGGAAAAGGTAACTATCTTCTATTCCTCAAGACTATCAATGACAAAATGCAAAGAAAAAATAATAATAAAAGAGACTAAAGTTATATGATAACTAAATATAGCACATGATTTTGGATTTATTTTGGTCCAACTGTCATTAATACAGCGATTGGTGAAATCACAATAAGGTCTTGCATCAATGTTAATTTGCTTCTTTGAAAACTACACTATGGTTATGTTCTTGGAAAACAAATATTTAAGTGTTTATGGTAAATGGACATCATGTCTATAATTTATTTTTTAAAGGGTTAGAGAAAAATTTTCTATTTACCTATTTACTTGAAAGAGTGATAAAGGAAATATGGTAGGATGTTAATATTTGAAGACTCTTGGCAATATTCTTGGACAAGAATTCTATTTACTACTCATGTAATTTTTCTGTAAATCAGAAATTATTTTGAAAAAAAACTTTAAATAATTATGGGTTTAAGTAGTTCATAAATAGTTTTCTCAGAACTAAACTAGTTTCTTTTCCACTAATAATTATCCACATTTCTTCAAAATCTATTTTTGCATTTTTTTTCCATTCTGGATTTTGTGTAGTAGAAGATGCCAGCTACTATTAGTCTGCAATAAAATGGTAAACATTATAGTAAATAGAATAAGAAAGTACTTAAGACCAAATTTTAAAAAAGGAGGGAAAGCTATTCAAAAGTAATAGGAATAATATACTCATAAATAAGATATTTATAGCTAAAGTAGTATTTTTACTTACATTCACTACTATAGAATATTTGTAGTATAAGGGACCCATGGCATTTTACACAAAAGGACACTAAATTATTGATAAGCTGAGTGTTTAAGTTCATAGAATTGGGAAACGGCAGAGATGGAAATAAAACTCAAGATTTCTGACTGCACTGGTGTGGTGATTAGGATTTGGCACTCTCCCTGTTATTGGCTGGGTCTGAGTCCATGACCGGGAAATTCTTTCTTGAGGAAGTATAGTTCAGTGGGTTCATAGAATTGGGAAATGGCAGAGATGGAAATAAAACTCAAGATTTCTGACTGCACTGGTGTGGTGATTAGGATTTGGCACTCTCCCTGTTATTGGCTAGGTCTGAGTCCACGACCGGGAAATTCTTTCTTGAGGAAGTATAGTTCAGTGGTCCCTGAGATCAGGACAGGGACTTAGGGGACTTGTATTCTAGAACCAGCTCTGTTGCTAACTATGTAACTTTGGGGAAATCTCTTCCAGCTCTAATTCGAAGTGTAAAGATATTTCCCCAACTTTAATTTATTAAAATAAAAATAATTAATTAAAAATTAGCATTGAGGGGTGCCCGAGTGGCCCAGTCAGTTAAATGTCCAACTTCGACTTGGGTCACGATGTCATGGTTCATGGGTTTGAGCCCCGCATTGGGCTCTGAGCTGACAGCTTGGAGTTTGGAGCCTGCTTCGGATTCTGTGTCTCCCTCTCTCTCTCTCTCTCTCCCTCCCCCGCTTGGGCTCCCTCCCTCTGTCTCTCAAAAATAAATAAATAAACATTATTTTTTTTAATTAGCATCAAAACATAAATTTTAGTGGTGCCTTGGTGGCTCGGTTGGTTAAATGTCTGACTTCAGGCTCAAATTATGATCTCACCATATGTGAGTTCAAGCCCTGCATCAGGCTCTGTGCTGACAGCTTGGAGCCTGGAGCCTGCTTTAGATTCTGTGTTGCCCTTTCTCTCTGCCCCTCTCCCCCATCAAAAATAAATAAACATTAAAAAAATTTTTTAAAACCAAAATTTAAAATTAAAAACATCCATATCCCACGAATATAGCTTAGACAAGTACTCTATTTTTCAAAATCAATTCATAAAAGACTGTCAAACTTGCAGATAAGCAAACAATGCTGATAGGAAAATAGTAGGTACTTTCTGAAGGATTATATAACGATACACCTTTAAAGCTATAGTTGTATGTATACACTTTCCCTGAAAAGTCCACCAATAGAAAAAGCACCATAGAAGAGTGGAGGGATATAGAAACAGAGTACAAGGGTTCACCTTGGACCACAAATACAACTAGATAACTATCAAATCACCCTAAACACTGCAGAAATCAACCTGGAGGGTGGCAGGATAAACTCAACAATTAAAAATAGAGAAGAGGCCATATCAAAGAAAGTAGGAAGTGCAGAGACATGGCTTGGGAAAGAAATGGATCATGGCTGCAGTCTTGGGGAGGGAGTCCCAGTTGCAGTGAAGGGTGAGAGATGAACTAGCACACAAGGGAGCACACAGGGAAAACGAATGCCCATAGCATTGTCTTGGAAAGCTAGAGGGCATGAATTTCATGAGTTCTTGACTCCAGGAGGGTTTAAAGCCTGAAGTTTTAAAGGGCAGCATACTTGGCTCGGAAGAGCTTACAGGGCATTGGGGCTGCTCTTGGAGAAAACACAGGGCAAACAGCATGTGGATATACAGCATGGAAAAAGCCATTGAAAGAATACCTGAGGCAC
Organism: Prionailurus bengalensis; assembly: GCF_016509475.1. Lineage (NCBI taxonomy): Eukaryota > Metazoa > Chordata > Mammalia > Carnivora > Felidae > Prionailurus > Prionailurus bengalensis. The sequence goes on along the minus strand of NC_057353.1, from coordinate 24,649,463 downwards.
ACAATGGGGAGGTTAGCTGCTCATCTTGGAACATGTCCCAGAGAGGCAGTATTCACAGAGAGACCCCTCCAGGAACAAATTAACTTGTAGGTATCATTTCCCTTCCCTGCCCCTAGGCAGAAACACAAAACCACCTGCAGGAACCAGAACAGTGTCTACACTCTCTACCTAACTTGCTTACACCAAGCCCTGCACTCCTGTGTTCTAGCAAAACCACCCCTCCCAGTCATGCTTGCTTCAGTCCCAGTACAGCAGGTCACCTCCCCAAGAAGACCAGCCCAAACCCTTGCCAACACCACACCTCCCTACCCAGGAGTTTCAGTTCAGTTTCAAGTGGCAGTGGAAACAGGTCTCAATTCATAAGTGGACCAGGGCACAGCTAGGTAAAATGTGTCACATTCAGGGTCTGGACCAAACACTGCCCAATACAGGAAAAAAGAGCCTATGCAGATGACTAGTTTGAAGGATAAAGTCATGAGGACACAACAGCAGAGCAAATGTAGCATACACTAAAGACACTCCTGGAAGCACCAGGCTTAGAAGAACAGGAGACACTACACTGCGGGGTACTATAGGATCTCTTCTTTATAAATTAATTACCATCAAGTATAGGAGATATAAGTGATTTTCCTAACACAAAGAAACAGGCAAAGGGACTTAGACAAAATATGAAGACAGAAGAATCTATCCCAAATGAAAGACCAGGACAAGGTCATGTCCAGAGATCTAAGCAAAACAGATGTAAATAGCATGCCTGATGGAGAATTTAAAGCAATGATCATAAGGATATTCACTGGATTTGACAAAAGAGTGGAGGACATCAGACCATTAAGATGACGATAAGGAACTACATAGCAGAGACAAAGGGCTAAAAAAATGAAATAAGAAACACTCTTGAATGAAGGACATGCTAGAAGAAGCAGATGAATGAATTAATAACCTAGAAGAGTAATAGAAAGTAATCAAGCTGAACAAAAGAGAGAGAAAATAATTATGCACAATGAGAATAAATGTAGGAAACTCAGCGACTCCACCAACCATAATAACATTTATATTACAGGGATCCCAGAAGAAGAGACAGAAAAGGGGGCAGAGAATTTATTTGAAGAAATAATAGCTGAAAACTTGCCGAATTTGAGGAAGGAAACAGATATCCAATTCCACAATGCACAAAGAACCCCAACAAAATCACAAAAGCAGATCTACACCAAGATATATTGTAATTAAAATAGCAAAATACAGTGATAAAAAATATTAAAAGCAGCAAAACAAGGGGCACCTGGGTGGCTTAGTCAATTAAGCGTCCTACTTCATTCAGCTCAGGTCATAATCTCACAGAACGTGAGTTCGAGCCCTGTATCTGGCTCTGTGCTGTTAGCTCAGCTTGCTGAGCTGGAGCCTGCTTTGGGTTCTGTGTCTCCCTCTCTCTCTCTGCCCCTTTCCTGCTCACACTCTGTCTGTCTCTCTCTCTCTCAAAAATAAATAAAAATTAAAAAAAAATTTTTAAAAAGCAACAAAAGAAGACAGCTACATACAAAGGAAATCCCGTAAGGCTATCAGAAGATTTTTCATAAGAAACTTTCCAAGCCTGAAAGTAGTGGCATGACATATTCAAAGTGCTGAATGGGAAAAATCTGCAGCCAAGAACACTCTATTCAGCAAGGCTATCATTCAGAATAGAAGGAGAGATAGAGTTTCCTGGACAAACAAAAATCAAAGGAGCTTATGATCATTAAACCAGCCCTGCAAGAAATATTAAGGGGGACTGTTTGAGTGAAAGGGAAAGACCAAAATGACAGTACAAATGTAGGAAACACAAAAGCAGTAAAATGAGTATTTCTGTGCAAAACCAGTCAAGGGATTCACAAAATAAAAGGATGTAAAATATGACACCACATACCTAAAACGTGAGGAGGAGAGGAGTAAAGAATGAGTTTAAACTTAAAAGACCATCAACTTATTATAAACTGCTACATGCATATACAAACCTAATGGTAACTACAAATCAAATACCACTTATAACTATGTAAAGAAAAAAAGAGACAGAATTTCAAATATATTACTAAAGAAAGAATAAACCATGAAAGAAAGACAAGAAAGGATTGAAGAAAATCTTCAGAAACAAGCACATAACAAGTAATAAAATGGCAATAAATACATATCATGAACGTAAATGGACTAAAAGTTCTAGTCAAAAGACAAAGGATGACAGACCCGTGTATATGCTGCCTACAGGAGACTAATTTTAGACCCAAAGACACCTGTAGATTGAAAGAAAGGGGGTGGAGAAATATTCATCATGCAAATGGATGTCAAAACAAAGCCAGAGTAGCAATACGTGTATCATACAAAGACTCTAAAGCAAAGACTGCAACAAGAGACAAAGAAGGACACTGTACAATAATAAAAGGGACAATTCAACAAGAAGATATAAAAATTGTAAATATTTAGGCACCCAACATGACACACCCAAACACATAAAACAGTAGTAACAAGCATAAAGGAACTAATCTAGAATAATACAATAACAGTAAATGACTTTAACACTCCACTTATGTCACCTGACAAATCACCTAAACAGAAAATCAACAAGGAAACAATGGTGTGGAATGACACACTGGACCAGATGGACTTTACTTCACAAACATTTTATCCTAAAGCAGCAGGATACACGTTTTTTTTTCAAGTGCACATGAAACATTCTCTACAATAGATCACATATTAGGCTATAAAAGATGACTCAAAAAATTCTAAAACAACAAAGTAATACCATTGTATCTTTTCTGACCACAGTGCTATGAAGCTAGAAGTCAACCATAAGAAAAAAATCTAGAAAGACCACAAATATATGGAGGTTAAATAACATGCTACTAAACAATAAATGGGTGAACAGAGATAAAAAAATAATAATTAAAAATATATGAAAACATCGCCTGGCTATTCAATCATACACTAAACTAGATACTACTGTGAAGGGATTTTGCAGATCAAAAATATATGAAAACAAATGAAAATGAAAACACAACAGTTCAAAACCTTGGGGATGCAGCAAAAGTGGTTCTAAGAAAGAAGTTTATAGCAATACAGGCATACCTCAAGAAGCAAGAAAAATCTCAAATAAACAACCTAAACTTACACCTAAAACAGCTAGAAAAAAACAACAACTAAAACCTAAAAAGGAGCAGAAATAAATAATAAAGATTAGTGCTGAAATAAATGATATAGAAACTTAAAAAAAAAAAACACAATAAAGCAGATCAATGAAACTGGGATCTTGTTTTTTTGAAAAAAAAAAATAAAGTTGATAAATCTCTAGTCAGATTTATCAAGAAAAAAAGAAAAAGGACTGAAAGATATAAAATCACAAATGAGAGAGGGGAAATAACAAACATACCAGAAATACAATGAATTATAAGAGAATATTATGAAAAACTATATGCCAACTGACTGGATAACTTAGAGAAATGGATAAATTCCTAGAAACATAAAACCTACCAAAACTGAAACAGAAAGAAACAAAATTTTAACAGACTTATAATCAGCAAAGAAATTAAATCAGTAATCAGAAAACTCTCAACAAACAAAAGCCCAGGACCAGATGGATTCACAGGTGAATTACACCAAATATTTAAAGAGTTAATACCTATTCTTCTCAAACTGTTTCAAAAAAATAAATAAATAAATAAAATGGGAAGGAAAACTTCCAAACTCATTCTATGAGACCAGCACTATCCTGATACCAAAACCAGGTAAGGACACCACAATAAAAAAGAACTAGAGGCCAATATTTTCAAGAACACAAATGCAAAAATCCTCAACAAAATACCAGCAAACCAAACCCAACATACATTAAAAAAATTATTCACCATGATCAAGTCGGATTTATTCCAGGACTGCAAGGGTAATTCAATATTTGAAAATCAATCAATGTGTTACCATAGCAATAAGGGAAAGTATAAGAACCATATGATCATTTCAGTAGGTGCAGAAAAAGTATTTGACAAAATATAACAACCATTCATGATAAAAACCTTCAACAAAGTAGGGTTAGAGGGAACATACCTCAATATAAAAAGGCCATATATGAAAAGCCCAGATAGTATCTTCAATGCAGAAAAATTGAGAGCTTTTCCTCTACCATCAGGAATAAGACAGGGATGTCCACTTTTACCACGTTTATTCAAAATAGTACTGGAAGTCCTAGTCATAGCAATTAGACAACACAAAGAAATAAAAGGCATCCAAATCAGCAAGGAAGAAGTAAAACTTATACTATTTACAGATGATATGATATATATAGAACACACCAAAAAACTGTTAGAAATGATACACAAATTCAGTAGAGTCACAGGATACAAAATCAATGTACAGAAATCTGTTGCATTTCTATACACCAATAATGAGGAAGCAGAAAGAGAAATGAAGGAATCAATCCCATTTACAATTGCATCCGGAACAATAAGATACCTAGGAATAAACCTAACCAAAGAGGGTAAAGACCTGTATTCTGGAAACTATAAAACACTGATGAAAGAAATTGAAGACAGAACAAAGAAATAGAAAGATACTCTATGCTCATGGGTTGGAAGAGCAAATATTGTTAAAATGTCTATACGACTCAAAGCAATCTACACATTTAATGCAATTTGCAACAAATTACCAACAGCATTTTCACAGCGCTAAAACAAACAATCCTCAAATTTGTATGGACTCACAAAAGACCTTGAATAGCCAGAACAACCTTGAAAAAGAAAAGCAAAGCTGGAGGCATCACAATTCTGGACTTCAAGTTATATTACAAAACTGTAGTGATCAGAACAATATGGTACTAGTACAAAAACAGACACATAGATCAATATGATAGAATTGAAAACCCACAAATAAACCCACAATTATATGACCAATTAATCTTCAGCAAAGCAGTAAAGAATATCCAATGGGGAAAAGACAATCACATCAACAAATGGTGTTGGGAAAACTGGACAGCAACATACAAAAGAATGAAACTGGACCACTTTCTTAAACCATATACAGAAATTAATTCAAAACAGATCGAAGACCTAAACGTGAGACCTGAAACCATAAAAATCCTAGAGGAGAACACAGGCATTAATTTCTCTTACACTGGTCATAATAACATTTTTTTTTTACAACAAAAGCAGGAATAACCTACTGGGACTTCATCAAAATAAAAAACTTCTGCACAGAGGGAAAAAAAAATCAATAAAACCAAAAGGCAACGTATGGAATGGGAGAAGATACCTGTAAGTAACATATCAGATTAAGGTTTAGGATCCAAAATATATAAAGAACTTAGAAAACTCTATATCCAAAGAACAAATAAATGGGCAGAAGATATGAACAGACATTTCTGCAAAGAAGATATAGATGGCCAACACACACATGAAAAGATGCTCATCAGCACTTATCAGGGAAATGCAAATAAAAAACTACAATGAGATATAACCTCACACTTGTCAGAATGGCTAAAATCAACAACACAGGAAACAACAGGTGTTGGTGAGGATGTGGAGAAAAAGGAACCCTCATGCACTGTTGGTGGGAAGGCAAACTGGTAGAGTCACTATGGAACACAATTTTACATAAAGGAAGGAGGAAATGACCCTAACATTTATTATCTGTTATACACAGAATGCTGAAAAAGTTGACTTATTACATATCATCTTTTAAAATTTAATTGGAAATTAAGTAATTCTAAGTCAAAATACAATGATTTCATGAACTAGGAATTAAGAATGTTCTGTTGAATTCTACCTTGTACCATTTTCTTCCTTCCTGCAAACTCTTTGACTATCATTTTACTGCCAGCATGCTTTTTCTCATTTGTGTCCCTGGTAAATGGGCTAAGCAGTAGGGAGCAATGTTTCTTTTTATTTTCAAAATGAATCCACTAAATTTCATTATTGTTGGTTTCTTACAGTCAACTTCTGTAGAGAATTAATCTAGTCCTTGCTTCCTAGGTGGTTAAATTTCTCTTACCAATCCTGTCAGAGGGTTATAAACCTGCTTTATTAAGTAAAAGAAAATAACATCATTAAAAAGCAAAAATAGACCATCCATAATCAACATCATATAACAACAACAAATAGATATTTTAACATCAAAAAGTAGAAAGGGCTTAATTCCCAAAATAGAAGCCTGCCCTTTCCCAAAAAGGGAAACTGGCCATCATACACTGACATACCCAAGAGTCAAAAATCAAGGAAAAAACTACGGGCATGTACAAAGGCAAAAAAAAAAAAAAAAAAAAAGAAAGAAAAGAAAAAAGAAACAACAACCATAGCCTAACATTTTATTTTATCATATTACATCATATTTAATTGATTTCTTATTTGTCACTTTGAAGATCTCTATTCTATATCAGATACATAGAGTAATCTGAATCTTATTTGTTTCAGGATTTTATTTGTCATGAAAACCAAGTCATACTCATATATGAATTTCCCTGGGCAGCTGTAACAAAATACCACAGGCTGGATGGCTTAAACGACAGAAATGTACTTTCTCCCAGCTCTGGAGGTCAGAAGTCATACCCAAGTGTTATCAGGGTGGGTTTCTCCTGAGGCCTCTCTACTTGGCTTGCAGATACCGCCTTGTCACTATGTCCTCACATGGTCTTTCTTCTCTGTGGATGTATCCCTGGCATCTCCTTGGGTGCAAATTCCTCTTCTAAAGGGACACATGCCAGACTGAATTTGAATCCACCCTGATGACCTCGTTTTAACATCATTATCTCTTTAAAGACCCAATCTTCAAATATAGTTGGTTACATTCTAGTTACTTAGAGTTTCAACATAAGCATTTTGGGGAGACACAATTCAACCTATAACAACTAGCAATACCACTAAAAGTAGAATATAAACCTATCTAAAGTTGGTACTTTCTCTGAGATTAAAAGATAACTTAGTCCAACTGATATTAAGATTGAAAAATCCAGAGACTTTTACATGTTAGCTGTGACCTCTGAGGGCAAGAATATATTTAGTTCTTCTAGGAACTATGGAACTATATTTTTAGTCATTAAATAATAATTACCAATTCCTCTGATATTGAGAAACTAATTACGTTTTTCTAATTATTCTTTTTTAAAAGACAGTGTTAGCCACTTTCATTAAGTGGGTTTCCAACTCTAGCAATGGCATTAACGTGCCACTGAGATCGGCATGATGCTTTTCCCTTCACATCCCTCTTACATCATGAATCTAAAATAGAAAACTTGAAGGTTATTCAGCATAGAGGGAAATGGGATTTTTTAAAAATACACATGCATTCTTGATTGATAAGTGAACTTATCTTTGTGCATGAAATAAAAAAAAAAAAACACCACCATTATAATACCTGTTTGTTTAAACACAGGCATAATATGTATCCAAGATTCTACTTCAAATTGAAATTTTCACTTTTCCTCTACATTTCTATTCCAAAACAGGCATAAATAGGCCTTTTTAGCTTTTGGGGTGTTTCAAATGATTGTTTAGTAGATCTAGATCAGACTTTTTGGTTGCAAGCAACAGATAGGAACTTGGATAACTTAAACAGAAAAGGTATTCAGTTAGGTCACAGAATTGAGGCTGCAAAACTTGGGTCATACATAGGACAGTCCAAGGGGTTGCTGTTCCTGGCATTATGCAGCTAATTTCTTGCAGCTGCAGGCTCTAGTGAGACTCTTGCTGCTACCAAATTGTCCCTGGTACCACCAAAACTGCAAGGATCTTACCCACTCCATTGACTCCACTTGGAACCACATGTTCAATATTCAAAGTCCCTAGCAAAAATGTCTTATTGGTGGAAACTCAGAAATGTACTCGAATCCTCACTAAAGGATATACAGCCTTTTCATCTTCCATGGTGGAGCTAGGTACTGGAAATCACCATTGAACAGACCACGGTAGTAATTCCACACAAGGAAAGTGCTCTATGAGTTGGGGGATAGAGAGGCACTACATTTGTCATTGTGCCTAATCTGTTCTCATGTGGGCCTGGGGGACAACATGGAAGGAAAATCCTTTACGTGTGTGAAATTCCATCAATTTCAAACCAAAATTTGGGGGAAACTCCAAATCTCAATTTATAGACTAAAAAAGGGGTTAAGTGTTATTAAACATTTAAAAATAGCAGTAGGTCGGGGCACCTGGGTGGCTCGGTCAGTCAAGCATCTGACTTCAGCTCAGGTCATGATTTCAGTCTGTGAGTTTGAGGCCTGCATAAAGGCTTTGTGATAACAGTTCAGAGCCTGGAGCCTGCTTCAGATTCTCTGTCTCCCTCTCTCTGCCCTTCCTCTGCTCATGCTCAGTCTCTCTTTCAAAAAATAAATAAACATTAAAAAATGTTTAAAAAAGAGCAGTAGGTCTTTTGGTAACTTCTGAAAAATAACGGTTTCTTCAAGTAGTTAGTAGAATCTAGATGTAGAATAGTATATTCGTAGAAAGAAAAAGCTCATGATATTGTCTTATTTCAGCCAAAATTTCAAAGAATCCTGGGATCTATGTATGGCTTCATCACTAAAATCAGTACTCTCATAAATGAATTCAATCTAGAAGTTCTGGATAAAATGGCTTGAAGGTTCTGTCATCCTAACACATCTGAACAGGTTCACATTTTGCTTCAAATCTTGTTATGTAAAGGTTGCTTAATGTTAAACACACCAAATAATCAACAAAGGGATGCTTATCTTTACTTAAATAATTAACATTTTACTAAACTAATTCCCTGGGTTATCTTGTGGTCATGGTTCAGAAATTCTAAAATGAAGAAATATTCAAACAAAATATAATGCAAAACCAATTATCCACCAACCAGCATTTAAGTGTTATAATGTGATCACACTGTTTTATCTGTTTTTATACAATCACTAACATATATTATAGATCAATTTGAAGCCCCTTCCCCTATGTCTAGTCACTTCCCCTTCACTGGAAATAGATATTATCATGAAGTGAGTATATGTACTTGCAATCTTTTTAATACATTTATATATACATATGTGTGTATTATTTAAAAAAAAATTTTTTTTCAACGTTTTTTATTTATTTTTGGGACAGAGAGAGACAGAGCATGAACAGGGGAGGGGCAGAGAGAGGAGACACAGAATCAGAAGCAGGCTCCAGGCTCTGAGCCATCAGCCCAGAGCCCGACGCGGGGCTAGAACTCACAGACTGCAAGATCGTGACCTGGCTGAAGTCGGACGCTTAACCGACTGCGCCACCCAGGCGCCCCCATATGTGTGTATTATTGAAGAGCATGTAGTATTTTTGTTTTTTTATAAATGTATCATATGTTTTTGTAACATGTTATAATTTTATAATTCTTTTATCATTATGTTTTGAGATTTATTTTTTGATAATTAATTTTAGTTCATTTATTTTAACTGATATGCTATAACCCATCTTATAAATATGTTCTATCTATCCCCTATTGATGGACATTTAGTTTATAAGCATTCCTTTTTTGTTTTTACCAGTAATGCTGTAATAAACATTTTTGTACATATGTTTTTATGCACTTATCTGACAGTTTTTCTAAAAATGTAAATTCTGGGTCACAAAGGCATGGGCATTTTTTATTGTGCTAGATGACTGAAAATTATTTTCATCATAAATTATTTTTTTAAAAATTAAAATCCTCAGAGATAACCTGTATTTTTACTGACTCCTACAATTTATAGACATGCCTTCTTCTTTTTGCTCTTATATCACAGACGTAAATCTTTCTAAGAAGATAAAATAACATAAAATAACATACAATGACTTTTCCCAGCATTACGGTTTTGGGTAATGATTTAATTTGCCAACGTGTTAGTTTTTTTTCTTGCAAAGCAATTTTATTGTATGACAGGAGTCCCTTTTCAAAGGGGAAAATGCTTACTTATGGAAATTAAAGACAGATTTTCTTTTGGAAATATCTCCAAATTTACCAGACATATTGGCAGAGCCAGCACTATTTCTATAAAGTTTTGGGAAAATGAAACCTAATTAAAATTACTAAAATTAGACAAATAAAAATCGTTTAGTCAAGAGTTCTAAAAAATATCTTGAAGCTTTTCATAGGATTGAGTGATAACACACAAAAAATCATTAGATTTGAAGAGAATTTTTTTCACAATGACTGTTACATAGATATATGAGTTTCCTTTTCATCTATTCAAGTAAAGACTCTGTTTTGTCTTACTGTTTCCACATGTTTGATCAAAACTGAGGAAAAGTAGCAACTTGGATTTACCACCGTTTGTGTTAGATTCTGAAAATAAAGCAAGCTATTCTATAATACAGTGACTTGTCATGGTGAGTTTGATTTATCTAGTAAAAGATGTTGGGGGCATTCTTTATTATTGGGTTTCTGCCATCAATTAAGATTTATTTTCCATCTTTTCTTATTGCTCAAGAAATTATTTTCTAAATACACAGTTTATAAAAGCAGAGGAGATAAGTTAATTCTTACATCCCTCTTCACAACGTGAACTGACTTTTGCAAAGTTAATGTAGGGAAGAAGGTTTAAGAGAGTGTGTGTGTGTGTGTGTGTGTGTGTGTGTGTGTGTGTTAAGGTAGGTGTCCTGCTTCCCTCCCTGCTCCCATTCTGAAAGAAAGGAAATGTCCCCTTACAGTGCAAAGATCCTATCTGGTTACCAGCCAATATATTTTGCACTCTCAGACAAGGGAAATATTTGAGGTCTAGAGGTAGAAAATCTCTGGGGAGACTGAAGTGGTTTTGTTAATGTAAAGAAAAATACATTTTGCTTGAATATTTGCATGTTTCCACTTATGCAGTGTACTGACTTTCCTTTCAGCTCTGCAGAGAATTTGGGCAACCTGAATGTGAAGTTCCTGAAAGTTGAGCTTTCTGGAGATTAAAATAGGATTTCTCCTGATTTACTACTCCTTGTCAGTACTAGTATTCAAGCAGAGTCTGATTATCTGTTGTGACAGTGGTTGGATGGATGACTATTTTAACTGGGCAGTTGACCTATGTCGTTTTGTAAGACATTTCTAATATTAATGTGTTATGATTCTATCAATCTGAAAAAGAGAGATCAAGTTTGGCTCAGCAGGTGGAAAGAGCATCAAAGGAGGAACAGACTCTGAAACACGAAACGTGGGTAGAATTTTTATGCGTGATAACATATGTAAGGGGCAGATCAGTCAGAGCAAACCTGAACAAAGGTATAAATGGTGATGGTCATCCTGATGCATGTAATTGCTCTAGATCAAAGAACAGCTTTCTAGTAATATTGAGATTAGAAACCAAATTTCCCCACTTCTGAGTGCTCATTCTACTTTGTCAGCAGAATGAGAGAAGTTGTCATTCACACATTTTAGGCAAGTTATCTATCCCTTATAAATAAGAATATATATTTATATTTACAAAACATACTATATATTGTATATAGAGACAATATATAGAATATATAAAATGGGAGCAAGATGGTTTTCTAAGGACTAGATAATAGTGTAAATAAAATATAATGGAAAAATGTGATTTTTACGTTGCTATTTTAAAAATTAAATAAATATCCAGGGGATATATCTCCAAACTCTGTTATCTATCCAACTGACATGGGCAAACTCATGGTTATTAGTTCAATTTAGGGATATAAATTCTTCATGAAACTGTCGACTATGTTCAAGATACTCATTATCACTATAAAAACATATTTATAAGGTACTGAAGGTACTTAATGGAAAGTAGCGATTTGTCCAAGGGTTAAATGTAAATACCTTAACCAAATTATGATTTCAGGCAGTAGCAAGTAAACAGTTTTCCTTAACCTGGCAAAATCAAAAACAAAGATTTAGACACTTACACAAACTCACTCTCTCTCTCTCTCTCTCTCTCTCTCTCTCTCTCACTGAAAAGCTAAGTTTTAGCCTCCAGGGCAAGTCTGGTGTTAATGTACTTTATATCCTTCTAACTGAGAGCTAGCTGGGGCCCACATGCCTTAAGTAAACCATCTCTTTTCAGCCAAAATTGAGCATAACATTCATTCAATTTCATGGTGTTTCAACATGTACCTTTTAGAAATGATGAAGTAAGGGAAACTAACCCCAAATCAACTATTGAAGCCCATTAAAGTGGGCTTATTTGCATACTTTGGCTTTATATGGATAACATGCTCCAGAGAGCTGTATGAACTTTTGGGCTGAAGGAGATACTGGGCTATGCCTAATGTTTTCTTGTACAGACCATTCAGAACTCACATGATAGCTAAAGTGTTGTTGATGAGTCTGTCATAGATCAGCACTTCTTGGTTATTTGAGCAGACAAAGAGGTTCAGAAGTATTGAATCTGGAAATGTTAAGGGGTTCAAGGCAATACAAGATGCCACTTAGAAAACTGCATCTATGTAGGTTTGGGTTATTGATGTGTAATTAGTGCTCTTGAGATTTTACTCCTCCACCACACGATCCACTTTTCTAATATAAAAGTAGGAGACTTTAAAAAATAAATATTGATGGTTTATTCAGTGTAGGATTTCAGCTTGTGAGGGCTAACAGAGAGCCAAACAACCCAGAAGTAGTGGGTTTTGGCTCAGAAGAACAGGGGGAAAAGGTCTGTTGTGTGATTGACAGGTGAGATTCTGAGGGAAGAAAAAGTCACTCCAACTCCAGTGCAGATAATAATGTACTTCTGAATATTCAAGCACATCCTGTTATTTTAAAGTTTAAATATAAACTGAGTAAAATAATCACAAAACTAACCTTAAAAATACAACTCAAACCAAGGTAACCAGATAGGATTTTTAACACTAAAATTACAGTTCAACACTATCAAAAGTTATATTTCATATGTGAAAAATTTCAAAGCTGTGTGTTGTATAGTCCAAGGTCTGAAATCTTTGACAAGAGCAAGTTCTGAGTACCAGGATTAAGTGTGTTGTTCCTCAATTTATGCATATTTGAGTATAGAACACTTAACATTTGCGAATTTCTATAACCTGATGAATGAAAGTTAAAGAGAATGTGTTAATGTTTACCAATATAAAAAGTGATATTTTAGGAAGCTCATCTTATTGGACAACTTAATTTTAATGTTATACATATATGAATAAGTGACATATTTACTTGGTTCAAATGTAAAATGACCTTACTTTTGTCCATGCTTGGACCCTATTTTTACATTACTAGTTTTCTGAAAAATCCAAGTATTCAAAATGATTTGTTAGAAATATGTAAGAGGGGCACCTGGGTGCCTCAGTCGGTTAAGTGTCTGACTTCGGCTCAGGTCATGATCTCACAGTTCATGGGTTCCAGCCCTGAGTGGGGCTCTGTGCTGAGGGCTCAGAGCCTGGAGCCTGCTTTGGATTCTGTGTCTCCCTCTCTCTCTGACCCTCCCCCACTCACACTCTGTCCCTGTCTCTCAAAAATGAATAAACACTCAAAAATATTTTTTAAAAGAAATATGTGAGAAAAAACACTGATCTGTAAAAATAAGTTACAAATAGAAAATGTTTAAATTTACTCTGTAATTTCAATACCCATTCAAGATTGAATACTGATTTTTTTTCTTAAATAACAAACATTTATATAGCACTTACTATCTATACACCTTGTAAGATAATAGAAAATACATAATTGGTCCATGCCCCCAGTTCCTGGCAGAGTTACAAAACCCCTGAAGTAACCTAATTGAGAAGGGCTACAAGCATCTTTTGTTCTAATATTTGGTCTTTGATCCTGGTTCCTGACACCACACTTCTGAATCCCTAGGAATATCCTGGGGAATATCCCTTTTATTCTAATGAGGCTACTCTAGATGGGCTCCAAGATGGGAGACAGTCATAAGACAGACCAAGCCATATTTAGAAGCTTGGATTTTCAGCCGCACACCTCATTCTCCAGAGAGGTAAGAGGGGCTAGAAGTGGGGTTAATATGCATACATAATACATACATAATGCATACATTATGAATACATAATGAAGTGTCCATCCCCAAAGCACATGTTTGGAGAGCTTCCATGTTGCTGAACACATGGAGAAGAGGGGACAGTGGACTATCCAGAGGGCCACATCCTTTCCTTTTCCCTTGTCCTATGCATCTCTTCTATCTGGCTCTTCCTGAATTATATCCTTTCATAATAAAATAGTAATATAGTAAATAAAATGTTTCTCTGAGTTCTGTGAGCCATTCTAGCAAACTGTTGAACCCGACAAGGGAGTCATGGGACCCCCAATTTAGAGCCAGTAGGTCAGAAGTACAGGTAACAACCTGGAACTTACAATTGACATTTCAAATGGGGAAGGCAGTCTTGCGGAACTGAGGCCATAATTTGTGGGATCTGATACTAACTTCAGCTAACTTCTGATGGTGTCAGAATTGAATTCTAAGATTCCCTGGTCATGTCACAGGGTACTGCTTGTGTTTCTCCCAACACAAATTTGGTGGCCAAAAGTGTCAGAAGTGCTATATGTGAGTAATAAAGAAAAAACATGCAGGAGAAGTGATTTTTTTCCTACTGAGCACTTTTGCATACATTTTAGTAACATTAATTCATTATTCACCATAAGACACCTACAATGTATTATCTCCATTTCACAAATGAGGAAATTAGACTAAGGTTAAGTAATTTATCCAAGGTGACATAACTAGTAAAGGCAAGGTCCAAGCTCTTAAACTACACTCCACATGACCTTTTCTTCTCATGGAGCCACTCAAGAGAAGACTGTGTGGGATTAGAAGCTAAGCAAAGAGGAAATGCTATCAAATTTGAATCACTAATAATATGTAACAACTGTTGTCATTCTTTAATTTGTCTGATATGGAGAGAATCATTGAACATATTTGACATCCAGTTGAAATTTGCATTTCTGATGGAATTTTCACTGTGATAGAATTATGATTTACAACTATCTCAGCTATTTTTCAGGAAAGAGGGGCTGTCAAATATTTACTTCTAAGACAGTTTTTCCATTTTATTGAAAATGAAGGCATGTATCTCCTCCTATGACATGGTAACATTGTTACAGATTTTGGAGAGGCAAATCAAAGTTGTTTAGTTGTTAAATCAGAAAGAAACTTCCAAGTATTGTATTCATTTGACAAATATTTAGAAAATGGAGTCTATTTTTCAAAATACATATTATTTATTGTCTCAGTTGCAGTATTTGTACCAGTATCTCACTTTGGCAGAACATTATCAAGAGAACATGTATTTGCATTTTACTTGTCATCAAACTCCTCATCACTTCAAGGTAAATATCTGCTCAGAGTGGATACATCCAAACCCTACCTGGCATTTCATAAGGGCTATGCACATGTTTGTGATATAGTAATGGATTCCTAAACATAGGTAGGCCTGAATGTAAAAACAAAATGAAAGCCAAAAATCTGTGTATTGCTACAAATGTAATTGATGCCACTTTTTTTGTTTTTAATCAAGAGGTCTAAATATATTTTTAAAATTAAGAAAAAATTTGTTTAAGGACTACATAAAATGAGTCAACATGATTGTTCACGTAAATACTATTTTTTGGTATTTTACTTAGTCTGTGTATATTTTTATGAAATATAATTTAGTATGGACATTTTACTATAGTTTTCTTTACCAATTTAAAATAATTTAAAAACTATAAAAGCAACACAAATTGTTCCCATAATTTATGGGAGATCCTGAATGACCCTCTTAGAAGCAGACCCAGGCAAATATTGTCTAAAAGAAAACTAAATGATCCCTGCTAATTCTAAAGGCTACAATTTTCCAACAAAGACCCAGTGGGCATCCTAAATACACATTACATGTATAAATATTTTCCAGAAACAATGCTATAGTGTGTCAGAGGTTCCTATGAAATCTAGTTAATTAAAAGTTTGAAAACCAGCCCTAATTTGTTTGGAAACAATGAAAAGTTTAATTGTGTTCATTTAATCAAGGATACAAGAGTGCCACCTAGTGCTCAAGTTTCATGAACTGCAGACACATGGCCCTTAGAAACCAGTATATGATGGAGCAGGCATATACTACTCATACAAAGCAGATAAAGTAACAGAAAATATGGTAATTTCTCATTTTACATGATTTTATTATAGAGAAAAATCTGCTATTTATTTGGGTGCCACAACTTAGGTTTTTTTAATATTAGATTTTTATATCCCTGGTGTATTCCTATAGGTTTTTCCTGAGATTTTATATATCATAATAAAACAGCATGAACATTTGGTGAAGTCTTAGTAAACTGCAGGTAAAATTCTAATAACAGGAAGAGGGAACTTATATAGTGACTAACAATAATAATGGCAATTATATTTTAGGAGATTGCTATATGTTAATGTGCTTTGTTCTTTACTTTTATTATCTCTGATACTCAGGAATTCTGAGTGAGGTATTATAACAATTTTACAGATGTAATTAAAGCTCAAAGAGTTACGTTTGAAACACTGCATTGCTGGTAAGTGTGGGAGACCATATGTTAAGTGTGATCTTCATGAGAGGACACCATGCTAGATTATATGCTATCTAATTTCGTAGTACTTCAATGATGCCAATTATCAAACCAAAGCCTAAAAATGCCCACTGATTAAAGTTAACAACATATGCCATTTGTCCACTTGTGATCTTATAACTGGAACTACCTCAAATATCTATGCCACAATTGTAGTTAGAACAGAAACTAATAGAAAAAAAAAGATTATCTAGAAATATGTTTTGCTCACAAAAGAGCTTTTATATATATTTTTATTTCATTAAGTAATAAAAGAAGTATTAGTATCTCACTCTTGATAAGAGTTTATCAACTATTAACTCTGGCACTACTGACATATTGGGCCAGATATTCTTTTATGTCAGGGGCTGTACTTCATATTTTTGTAAAGAGAATAATGTCCCCAACCACCTTTGCCAAGTATCAGAATGATGAAATTTTTGTGGTGATCCTTGAGGAAGGCTCTCTGCTAATAGTTCCTACCTCCTTAATTTTATATATACTCATTCCAAAATAAAGTTGAAAATATTAGACTCTGAATCTAGTGGAGCAGAACAGCTGTGCATAAGATCAGGTCTTTATTCTGTTGTGCTTAATATCTAATGAAAGTGAAATATTACTTTGAGTCAAAGTTTAAGAATTACCTCATAGAGAAAGTTAGTTTCAAAATTATATCTGGTAGATATAGGCTCTGGTAGGACCTTCTTCTGCAAACATCTGATCCCAAGACTTTTCTATTTGCAAAAATCTTTCATGTATATGACGAAAGCAGTACAGATTGCCCATAATTTTGTGGTTTATCTGAATTTATATTGTTTTTTTAGAAAACTGATATCTAATTTAGGTGGAAATTTTTACTGAACCAACAAAAAATAAACAAGTAGTTCCATATCACCTCAATATAAACCAATTATCTCTTCTCTCTCTCTCTCTGTCTCTCTCTCTCTGTCTCTCTCTCTGTATGTGTGTGTGTGTGTGTGTATATATATATATATATATATATATGTATATACATATGTATATGTACGTGTATATGTATATACATATATAAGACACCTGGAGAGCTAGGTGTTTGCAAGAAGTTAGAAGTAGAACAGAAAGATTGAAGGATGAGGAAAGATCATCTAGATGGTAAAAAAAGAAAAAGGAAGCAATATGGCATAGTGAGAGGGACTTGACAGACATTTCAATGATTATTTTAGTATAATTTTTTAATGAATTTCAAGACTATGGGTAAGGCTTCATAAATATTTTTTGTAAAATAGAAAAAGATGAATAAACTGTCAGAGTCTCATTTTATTCTTCATATCACTCAAGAAACTTGTATTAAGTGAATTAATGAGGTTAGAAGTACATTATTTGTAAAGATCAAATAAGATGTGTATTACAGAAATCCTCTCAAATTCCCATTAAAATACCCATAAATTTATAAAACAACAATTCTTAATAGCACTGTGAGAAACATTAAATCATGGCCTGAGCAAAAGTTCAACTAAATACCTAGTGACTTCATGTTTTCTAAATTATTTTAACAATACCTACTAAACATAGTGTTCAATATTTCTATTTGAAGATTTCTTTACCAGAATAATTTTTTTGGTCTTTGTATTTGACCTTGTCTTGGTAATGTCAATAATAATTCCAGAATTCAAGAAGTCTTTTTTTCTTTTTTTCTTTTTTTTTTTTGAGAGAGAGAGAGTGTGTGGCATGGGGGGTGGCAGAGGGAGAGGAACAGAGATCATCTTAAGCAGGGTCCACCCCAGCTACAAGGGTCAGCTCTATCTCATGATCTGAGATCATGACTTGAGCAGAAATCAAGAGTCAGACACTCTACCAACTATACTCTTTCAGTAGCTATAAGTTATCATCTTTTGATTTTCTTTTAGTAAGCTCATAGTTCTTTTACATTTACATCTTCAAGATTTATATCTGTAACTTTTCCTCATCTTTGTGACTAACAAAGTAAGTAAACAGAAAGGAAATGAAAAGCATTGTATGGAGAATTAGTTTAGTGGGCGTATGTAATTTTTCCTGCAAACAGCTGACTCGGTGCTAACCTATTGAAGATAGATTACCTGATGTGATATGTTACAGAGTCCTAGAAAGCTTGTATAAATTGAAATTCATTACATTTAACACAATTTCCTCAAGTAATACAACAAACTTCATGATGAAACAACCAAAGCAACAAAAAGGCTTGCATAAATGAAGTTAACTTATATATAGGTAACAAACTATATGACATTTATTTTTAGTTGAATTTTTGTGAAAAAAATCATATTCAATCATGTCAAAACATGTATTCTGCGTACTAAATATTAAGGTAATAGAATCGATATAGATAAACTTTATAAAAGCTTTTAAATGCACAAGTATGAACCAAATATCAAAAGGAAAGCAGTGGAGTATTCTTTTAAAAAATGAAGTTACTTCTGTCAAGTAAAAATTCACCTTATTTCAACTGCTTTGTATGTTCATGTTCTGGCATATTGGGTTTTCTTCAAGAGAAGCACTAATTTACTTTGTAGTGTGAAGAAACTTTCTATTAGTATTTACAAGCTCAATGCTGCCTTGTCTTATGAAACATGTTATTAACTGTTAATCCACACAACACCCCTTGTTAAATACCTCATTATTATTATCTTCACTTTCCAGCTGAAGAAACACACCAGGAGAGGTCACAGAGTGAGTCAAGGCCAGGATTAGCAATGAAAAGCACCCAGTTGTTGGCGCTTTCCTTGGTCTACCCGGCCACGCTAAATAGGTGAGATGGCTTGCCTGGATAGCCACAAAGAATGGGAGCTGACCCAGAGCTTGTGTAACCAAATTCCTAATAAAGACAGCCTGTGTAGTCCTTGCCTTTGGACTTCATACAAGTTACCCTAAATTTGAATTGGTGGGGCCCTCACTCATATTCTTGACCTAGATCCTGAACGTTGCCCTTACTATTCCTCACCTCATGTCACCATCACTACTGAAACCCTAGGAGTTTACCTGTGGTTTGCTCTACTCTGAACCTATTTCTAAGGAGAGAAAGGTAAATAGTGCTGAGGGCATTTTACAACCTAGGGTGATATTTCTGGAGGGACTGGAATCTGTATTAATTATCTTAAAAAAATGAGACCAAATTTATAAACTTTGTGGGCTTTTTTTTATCTAAATGTTTGAGAAAAAATAAATGCACATGTAAAAAAAACTGAAATTCTAGACAGTGGCTACAGTATAAGTAATAGATATTGTATATTTTATGAAATATTGATAGACAATGAAGACATGAATTTTCTAAATTATTCAACTTCCAATTGTTAAGAAATCTTTCACGATAGCAAGCACTTTAACCTTAAAAAGAAGTATGATCAAGAAAATAGAAAAGAACTTTTAAAACTATCTAATAGCAATTAAAAATACTGGGCTTTGTTGGAACTATGTAGCTTTTACAATTTTTGAAATGTGGAGGACATGGGTTACCAATAATGTTTATAAAAAACATATTCTTATTTTAATTAATCTAATATCTCATTGGGAAACAAAGCCATTTGATTAAAGAGGTGTATAAAGGTTTACTTATTGGTAAAATATCCTAATAATATTGTATAATAGTTAATATATTTGATGTAACTGATGAAATTTATAAAAGTGTTTTGCTTTGTATAATGAAATAGGGTCCTAAGTTATTTTTTTCTTTCTTTTAAATGAAATGAAAAAACATTCCCTAGGGTGGGGAAAATAATAAAAGTATATCAAAGCTGACAGGAAAAATTCAGATTATCCCATTATCTACCCAAGCAATTAAATATATTTTTTAAAGTTTTCATATTAAAAAATCACATTTCAAAATCGGGCCCAGATGGCTTCATTATTGAATTCTTCCACATATTAGGAATAAATAATTCTAAATACTTTCACAAAAGAGAAAAACAAGGACCCACAGCTCACCTTATGGGGTCAGCACAGACTTCACTCTGAAATTTTAAATTTTAAATTGGCATTAAGAGAAAGGAAAATTACAGATGAATTTCTTTGGAAAATATAGTTGAAAATTTCTAAAAGAAATGTGAGCAAATCAAACCATAAAACAGATAATGTAACAACATTCGGTAGGGTTTATTTTAGGTCTGTAAGAGAAGTTTAACATTCAGAATACAATCAATCTAATTCATCACATTGACAGAATAAAAGGGGGAAATGGCATAATTATATCAATAGATACAGGAAAAACTTTTGATAAAAGTGAATATTCTTTCATGATAAAAACTTTTAACAAACTAAAAATGCAGGAAAATCTTAATCTGGTAAAGGGTATCTACAAATGTCTACACCATACATTATATTTAATAAAGACATATCAAAAATTTCCCATCAAGACTGGGAACAAGATAAGAAAGTCTGATATCATCACTTTTATTCAACTTTGCACTGGATGCCCCAGCCTGTGCAATAATATTATCAAAATAAATAAATATTATAAACTTTGGAAAAGAATAAATGGATTTTGTTTATAAATGGCATCACTGTGCACACAAAATATCCAAAGCATTCATAAAGTGTTAGAATCAGTAAGTAAATTTAGCATGACTGCTGGATATAAGCAATTAGAAAATAAAAATTTTTAAAGAGCATTAATTTAGCATCAAGCACATAAAATTTCGATATATTTACCTAATAAAAATTTTGCAAAGTCTTTGCACATAAAATTTAAAAATATTACTTACAAAAATCGAAGAAGAGGTAAATAAATGAAAAAATTTACTGAAGATTGTAAATGTATCAATTATTTCCCAACTTCAATTCAATTCAATTGAATACCAATTAAAATCAAAACTTTATTTTTATTGACATTGATTAGTTTATTTTAAAATTCTAATGAAAATGCAGAAAGGTCAAGATGAGGCAAGGCAATCTTGAATGAAAATAAAGTCAAAGTATTTAAATTACCATATATCAATACTTACCAAGAAATCACAGTAAGATTTTATGATATTGACACAAGAATAGAAAAACTGACCAATGGCATATAATAAAGACTCCAGAAACAGAGTCATATAAGCAACCACAGATATAAAAGTGACATTGCATTGCAGTGGGGGGAAAATTTAGGTTAATAAATTTTACCCTGTATGTACTGAATACAACCAAAATTTATTCCATATTAAGTGCAGATCTAAATAATGTGAATTACAAAACAATAAAGGTTGTAGGAGGTAATATACGTGAATACTTTCATAGCCAAAGTAGTCATTTAAAGTCCTTAAAGAGGAAACAAAATGTACTAGCCAAAGATAACACTAATAATTTGTGCCTCATAGAAATTAAGATTTCATATTTATCAAAATATTCCATGAAGAGTTTACAAGGCAGAATGAAAAAAAAGTTATAGTATATGTAATATATATAATATATATTCTATATATAATTTATAGAAAATGTATATATTATGTATATAGATAATATGCATGGTGTATATGAAAAATAAACATAATACATGTTACATATATACTATATAATGTATAGGAAAAATAAACAGGCTATATAAAAAATCTTCTACAACTCAAGAAATATAGATAGATGACCCCATAGAAAAAAGCAGACAAAACACTTGGACAGGCACTTCACAAAGAGACTATTCAAATGGCTAATAAACATATGTAAATGTGATCAATATCAATAGCCATCAGGTACATACAAGTTAAAACCACAGTGTAACAAATATGTATAAGATCTACACGAGGAAACTATAAATTTCTGATGAATGAAATCAAGTAAGAACTAAGTAAATGGAGAGGTATTCCATGTTCATGAATAGGAAGACTCAGTATGGTCAACATACCAGTTCTTCCCAACTTGATCTATAGGTTCAATACAGTCTCAAACAAAATCTCAGGAAGTTATTTTGTGGATATTGACAAACTGATTCTAAAGTTTAGATGGAGAAGCAAATGAGCCAGAATAGCCAATATAATATTGAGGAAGAACTGTAAAACTACAATAATCAGGACAATGCGATATTGGTAAAAGAACAGAGAAATAGATCAATGGAACCAGATAGCAAAATCAGAAATAGCCACTGCAAATATAGTCAATTGATTTTTACAAAAGAGAAAAAGCAATAAAATAGATCAAAGATAGTCTTTTCACCAGAGGTTACTGGAACAATTGAACATCCACATATTGATGAATAATAAATCTAGATTCACCAAAAAAATGAACCTAGATAATCTAGACAGGCATTATGCTCTTCACAAAAATTAATTCAAACTGGATCATAAAATTAAAAACTATAAAACTTGGGTGCCTGGGTGGCGCAGTCCGTTAAGCGTCCGACTTCAGCCAGGTCACGATCTCGCACTCCGTGAGTTCGAGCCCCGCGTCAGGCTCTGGGCTGATGGCTCAGAGCCTGGAGCCTGTTTCCGATTCTGTGTCTCCCTCTCTCTCTGCTCCTCCCCCGTTCATGCCCTGTCTCTCTCTGTCCCAAAAATAAATAAATGTTGAAAAAAAATTTTTAAAAACTATAAAATTCCTAGAGGATAACATAGGACAAAACCTGCATGGTGACCTTGGATGTGATGATTACTTTTTAGATACAACAGAATCCACAATCCACAAAAGAAATAATTGATAAGTCGGACTTCATCAAAATTACAACTTTTGTGAAAAGCCACGTCAAGAGAATAAGAATACAAGCCACAGACTGGGAGAAAATATTTGCAAAGACACATCTGACACATCTGGGCTGTTATCCATAATATACAAAGTACTCTTAAAACCCGAAAGTAAGAAAATGAACCATTCATTTAAAAATTGGGCCAAAGATTTAAACAGACGTTTCTCCAAAGAAGATATGCAGATAGTAAGTAAACATATAAAAAGATGTTCTACATAATAGATCACCAAAAAGTGCAAATTAAAATTACAGTGAGATACCATTAGAGACACCTATTAGAACGGACAATGGACAAAATTTGGAACACTGACAACACCAGCTGTTGGCAAGATTGTGGAGCAATGGGAATTTTTATTCATTGCTGGTGAAAATGCAGAATGGTACGGACACTTTAGAAGACAGTTTGGTGGCTTCACACAAACTAACATATTCTCACCAGATGATCCAGCAATCACTCTCCTTGGTTATTACCTAAAGGAGTTGAGAACTTACGTCCACACAAAAAAATCTGTCCACACACGTTTTGTCAGCTTTACCATAATGGCCAAAATTTGAAAGCAACCAATATGTCCTCTGTAGGTGAATGAATTCATAAACTGGAACACAACAGAAAATTATAGAATTCTACATTACAGATAATAGAATATTATTCAGTTCTAATAAGAAATGATCTATCAAGCCATGAACAGATATGCAGGAAACTTAAATGAATAATAAGTGAAAAAAGCCAATGTGAAAAGATTACATTCTCTATTATTCCAACAATATGATACTCTGGAAAAGAAAAAAATGTGGAAAGAGTAAAAAGATAATTGGGTCATTGTGGGCAGGATTAGTATAAATAGAACAGAGAGGACTTTTAGGGCAATGAAAATACCCTGCATCATATTATAATGATGGATACATGTCTTTACACATTTGTCCAAACCCACAGAATGTACAACAGGAAGAGGAAACCTTAATGTAAACTATGACCTTTGGGTGATTATGATGTGTTGCTGCAAGTTTTCAATAATAATAAATGTACCATTGGTGAAAAATGTTGATAACAGGGGAGGCCATGCATGTGTGGGGATAGGAGGTACGTGGGAAATCTCTGTACTTTCCTCTTGGTTTGCTGTGAACTAAAACTGCTCTAAATAAATTAATGTCTTTTTAAAAAATTACATAACACACACACACACACACACACACACACACACACACACACACACACATTACTATACATCTACCAGAAACTTTGGAGGCAAGTACTGCCAGTGAGAGTATGAATAAGTATAATCTCTTTGTAAAGCTGTCTAGCAGTATATCTCCTAAAGCAAAACATAACAATATCTTATGACACAACAAATACACTATTAAATATAGAAAATTTGAATATATATGCACTGAAAGACATGTCAAAAAATTAATAATATCATTATCTTATATAGTGAAATACTGGAAACAACCCAAGTATCCATGAATAGAAGAACATACATAATTTTAGAATACTGATATTCTAAATGGAATATTACACAATGACCATGAGTAATCTAATTCTACAAACAACCATATGGATAGTCTCACAGACATAACACTGAGTGAAATAAACCAGACACATACACAAAAACACTATATAATTACATTTATATAAATGTCTCCAACAGGCAAAACCAATCTGTGTGATGGAAGTCAAAATAGCTGTTCTCTTTGGGGAGGTGGGAGGAGCATGGTGGCTAGGAGAGTACAAGGGAAGCTTTTAGAAATATTATCTTGATCTGGGTGATTGTTACAAAGGAGTGAGTAATATATAAAAATAATTGAGAAGTACACTTAAGATCGCACATATATATATTTGTTATACATTACACATTCATAGAAAATTTACATAAAAAGCAGAGATCACTTCAAAGACAAACGGCATAATTTTTTTTTCATAATTATATAACAATGACTAAATTCAAGTAAGAAATACAACCCAATCTAAACAGATTAAGGTGAGGCTAAGAGGAAAAAACATTGCTTAATCTTACAATCAAAATTCAACAATTTCTATTACTTGCCAATAGATATTTTCTCATTAAGCAGCCATTGTTCGTAGATGTCAATTGTTTTCAGATGAGACAAAAATTTTCTTCCATAGGTATATTTTACCTTTCTTAAATCCAAGCACCATTGCACAAATTCTTGAGTCATAAAGGAGATCAATTCAGCCAACATACCACCACTATTAAAAAATAAAGCCAAAGTACACATTTCTCTTGCCATAAACCAAATTCAAAATGTTCAGGTTATCTGTAGTGAAGCCTGTGTGTGTTTTATTTCCTTCTTGATTCAAAACACCAGAGAGTTCCTTCATGCCAGCTGGTTACAGCAGAAGCCAAACACAGAAATGAAACAGCAAATTATAAAGCCACCAGTGCTGCCTCCCTCTTAAACACCCTGCCCTGTTATCAAATGTCATATTGTTCCTCATTCCAGCATCCTCCCTTTGAATTGGTGACTAGCATTTAGGTTTTAAGCACTCTATCCCATAATATAATAAAATAAACCAAGTTTTCTAAATCTACTCCCTAGATGCAGAAACAGATATTCTTTAGCTTTGCACACTATTACTCATGTCCTGAGCTAACTTTATTATGGTTACTCTGATTATTAATACTTTCCTGGCCAATCAGTGTCTTTGAGGCCTCTGCACATTTAGCCACAGCCATTCTATTTCAGTCCCTTGTCCACCCCATTAGCAAATTTAGGGTAAATAAAAGACAAGCAGACCAGGTCCTATGGGGCATTATCACTCTTCATGCTGCTCTGAGAGCCCTGGGACTCAGGTTGTAGACCCCATGATGGCTTCATTATCATGCGTTAAAGAGGTTATATGTATTCCTAAAGTGAAGCACATTAATTCATATTGTGAGTTGAAATTAGGGCATAAGAAATTTCCCTTTTATTCTGGTTTAGTATTTCATATTGTTGAGGCATAATGTATAGCAGGACCTGCTCTTATCCATACACTGTCTGTGTCTATCAAAAATGATTCAATAAATACAATCCCATATTGTAGCAGCATCTGAAACAACTGCTTAATCTTAGCACTGAACAAGATAAATCAAATTACAAAAGAAATTTATAGATGAAGACACGAAGTCTAAGAAAGATCCATGACTCGTTCAGCATCACACCACTACTCACTTGGTATTAGGTAATCTGCTTCTATTTTATTAGTAGGTAATAGAGGTAAACAGAGAAACAAATGGAGCAATTTTCTAGCCTCTAGGAAACTGTGTAGTAGAACATTCTCAAAAATGTTTTACTGATGGGGGATGCATAGTAACAATTTTTGAGACAACTGACTTAGGCTACACTGCTTTGCCAGCACGATATTTAGTAGTAAATATTTCATTTGTGTGCATATGTGTATATGTATTATATGTATTATGTATGTATGTATGTATTATATACATTATATATGTATCATATGTATGTATTATGTGTGTGTTTTATGTATTATATGCATTATATGCATATGTATTATATGCATTATATGCATTATATGTATTATATGCATTACGTATTATATGCATATGAGTATTATATGTATTATATGCATATGTATTACATGCATTACATGCATTATATGTAATATATGCATTATATATAGACATATATGTATTATATGTATGTATGTATGTTTTATATGTATTATATATGTATATATTATTATATATGTGTACATATACATGTACATGATACAAGTATACATACACGCTATATGTGTGTCATGCATGTGCACATATTACCACTTTTTGAGAACTGAAAACTCAAAATCCTCAAAAACTTAAGAGAGCATGCCATTGTAGACTACAACTTTTCAAGCCAAGACTCAAGGACTTTTGGAGATCTCAGGAGTTCAAAAGGTTTGTGAGAGAGCTGGTATTTGTGAGGTATTTTGTATAGGCATACATGTGTACATTTCTGTATGTCTGGAATACAATGAGTTCATAGTGTTTCTTTCTTTCTTTCTTTCTTTCTTTCTTTCTTTCTTTCTTTCTTTCTTTCTTTCTTTCTTTCAGAGAGACAGAGAGCATGCACACGAGCAAGCAGGGGAGGGGCAGAGGGGGAGAGAGACTCTTAAGCAGGCTCTACACCCAGCACAGAGTCCAACGCACAGCTCAATTTCATGATTGTGAGATCATGATCTCCCTGATCCGAAATCAAGAGTTAGATGCTTAACCAACTGAGCCACCTAGGTGCCCCACTTTTACTAGATTTTGAGCATCAGTGTTTTATAACCAATTTTGTATTATTTTCTCAGGTTCACTCAGCCAAAAGAGATTCTTTCCCTTTTTTTTTAGCCAAAATATGAAGCTCTTGAATAGAATAATCTATATTTTGTACTCTTCAACATTAACGTTTTCACATCTAAAATCTGGAGAGCGTGAGTTAGGTCAAGCCCTAATCTAGTTTGATTTTCACAACATGAATTCTTCAAACTTAACTGTTCATTTTTCCTGAGTCCAGTAGAATTCTTTTGAAAGTGGTAGCATATCTAAAGTTGCACACTGTCCTTCTGGATCTCAAAATAAGTCATGCAACCACTGCCAAATGGTATATTTCAATAACTGCATCACATTGGCACTATTATATAAATTCCTATAAGGAACAGACTGATGGATGCCAAATGCCAGGGGAAATTGGTTGCTTCTATGGTGGAAGCAAGGAGGACTGTGTTTGGAACCCAGGAGATCTTCTGAGGTTCTTTTTACAATTCCCATGCCAACAGTAAAGATTAATGGAAAACTACCGGAACCAGAAAAGGCAGAGTAATTAAGGATTCAGATCTTTCAGGAAGGAAGATTTGGATCTACATAGCCAGTTACAAGAAACTATAATCCTACCTTACATCCTTTTGAGGTCCCATGAGAAAGGTAAGAGCTTTAAATGTTACCAAACTGGGATGGGTATCGGCAAAACTATTTCTCGCTTCCTTACAGAGATGAAGTCAATTGTTTGGCAAAGCATCCAAAGAGCCTGGCTACTGTCCTTCCTGGAGCATGTGATTGAGAGATTAGAATTTGGAACTCAACTAAATGAAAAAGTATCCATACAATACAAGCACATGAGAGTTTTGTATAAGGAATACATACTTGTTTTTGTGTGACTTTTTTTTTAACTGTTGGTGATGACAAAACTGTGAAGCAGTAGAAAATGGATGCACTGGGCTACGGAGAAGAGGAGGAACCACTGCATACAACATTAGGAAAGAGAGTGTATACAGGAATTGCTCATCACTGGAAAGAAGCTGTTTTTGCCACATGTGGACACCAAGTAGACATTTGGGATGAACAAAGAACCAATCCTATATGTTCGATGATCTAGGGATTTGACAGTAGTGTTAAACTTAATCCAACTGACACATTTCTCTTGGGCAGTTGTGCTTCTGACAGGAATATAGTACTATATGATATGGGGCAAGATACTCCTCTGAAAAATGTATCTTAGGTATGGGAACAAATACAATTTGTTGGAACCCTATGGAAGCTTTCATTTTTACTGCAGCAAATGAAGATTACAACTTCTATGCATTTCAGAAGCATCCACTATACACTCTTGTAATGGTACATGTGGATCTGTATCTGCAGTACTTAATGTACATTATTCTCCCACTGGGAAAGACTTGGTGTCTGCTAGTTTTGATAAATCGATTTGAATCTTTCCTATTGGCAAAAAAAGAAATGGGTTAGTCTATCATGCAAAGAGAATGCAACATGTTCTCTGTATAAAATAGACTTCTAACAGCAAATATATTACGTGTGGATCTGATGAAATGGACATTTGTCTGTGGAAGGCTAATGCTTCCGAAAAACTGGATGTGCTTACTTCACGAGAAGAAGCAGCCAAAGGGTATAGCCAGAAGTTGAAGGAGAAACTTCAACACCATCCTCATATAAAACGCGTTGCTCATCACCGATATCTACCAAAATCTATCTACACCCAGATTCAAGAACAGCACACCATTAAAGAAGTTGGTCAACAAAAGGAAGGGAATCGTTTTAAACACAGCAAGCCTGGATCTGTATTGATTGTGTCAGACAAGAAGGAATACATAGTGACAGTTCTGAAATAATACCTGGTATTCCCACCAATCCTAATGTATAATTACTTGTTACATTTTTATTTTAAAACTGTGCAAATAAATGTACTGGCTCTAGAATAATCACAAACAGTTCAGTTCTATGTGTAGAGTTGCTACCCTGGAAAATTATCCTGTAAGGTGGCCTGCTTGATAAAACTATCCAACATTTTATCTTTGATCAGCCTTCTTATTCATTGAGTAATATGGTATTTGCCAACTTAACTTACTTTTACTTTTAGAACCTGCAGATATACCTTTGGGCTGATCTATTATTGTAGATACACTAAACATTTGATGTGGAAGAACTATGCCAGAACTTTTTTTCAATTCAATTAATTTTCTGTGCTTTATTTGTATTTGCCTTTTTGAGACTTTAAAGATGGTCACTTATATAGCTTTTATAAATAATAATTATAATTTATAGTCAAGGTAATAAACCCTTTTTTTTTTGCAAAAAAAATTCCTTGTGTTGACTGTTTCCAAACCAAAAATGTTTTAACTATTAACGTTTGCTGATCTTCTAATAAAACCATCTGAGATTGTTATTGTCTGCCATATCCATTTATTTTTTGTCTTACATTTTGTCTAAAATGTAAGCCTGGTGAAGCCAAAGGCTATGTGTGGTAAATAGTCTGGCTCATGCTTCGTCTTTCTAAACATGGTTCTGGGGTGACTTCCGGTGCCACAAACTAAAAAATAACCTTTTCCAGAACAGATTCCAGGTAAGTTCATCATCTGAATGCATTTATTCAAATGTGGAATTATGTTAAATGCAGAACGAAGCAGAGCTTGCTTGTACAAGGCATCCATTTTTCTGGTGCAAATCTTTCAGGTCTGATGAGGTTTTGGAACCTAGGGTTATAGAAGTTGCTCTCTGATCTCCATCTTGGAATTGCAGTTAAAGTACTAAGATCTCTACTCCTCAATTAAACAATCTTTCTGGTTCTCTATCACCTCTCTTTGAAAATTAAAAAAAAAAGTGTATATAGTTAAGGTGTACAACATGATGATTTGATTACTATCTTTTTGATTGTGGCAGATATGGCAGTCAGTTACAGAGGCCCAGCCATTCCAGTCTCTTGGAAAAACCCAATTCCTTATATTAAATCCATTTTTGTTGAAAATAAAGTAGTTTCTGTTTTTCACAATTCATTTCTGACTAATTCATGAGCACTCAATTTTTGTTGACTGAATGAATGACTATTATTCTAATAAAGCACAAAATACATTAAAAAAGAAAACACTACAGAAAAGTTCACTTATGTTCCCCCAGAAGGCAGACTCCAAGACAGCGATCTACACATAGTTCATGGGCTGGTGTTTTGGGGATCAACACCTGAACTGGGGAGTAAAGGAAGGTGAATTGTGATGCATATCTAACAAAGGCATTAGCAATCATACCTGGAAAGCTCGAGAACTAGAATGTTTTTTATAAGTAGTCCAGAACTATGAAGAGTGACAGGCTTTTATACTCTTGCATCAATCAGTAACTGGATATGAATGGACATCTTCCCAAAGGGTGTGATCATGGACTAGGCAGTGCTCTTCTTGGGTTAGGGCAATTCCCAAAGATAACCTGCTGACTCAGCTGAGAGCTGTCAGCCACCCACACTCCCAGCAGCTGGGGAAATGAGTGGTTTAGTTCTGAGAGGGGGAAGTGGTAGATCTGGACAGTGCACTATGGCATCCACCTCACAAAGACAGCATTAATGAAAAACAGCCATGGGACTGTGAGCCAGAAAGCCTGGATTCACGTAGCATTTCTTCCACTTAGTAGCTTTGGGAATTTGGACATGTGATTTAACTCTCTGAATTTGTTTC
Source organism: Prionailurus bengalensis (assembly GCF_016509475.1). Lineage (NCBI taxonomy): Eukaryota > Metazoa > Chordata > Mammalia > Carnivora > Felidae > Prionailurus > Prionailurus bengalensis. The sequence goes on along the minus strand of NC_057353.1, from coordinate 24,618,432 downwards.
CTCATCTACAGAAATAGAATACTGATAACATATTATTATATATAATAATGATCCATGTTAAAGGTTTATTGTACTATACACAAAAGAACATGGCAGTCTGTAGATCTTTCAAGAAGCTAAGCGTAAACTTGGTAGCTGTAAGAGAATTCGTACAGGTCTTAAAATTGCTTGCTGAATTCATGGAACTGTACCTTCCTAACACGTATTCTTTTCTACATGTGTATTTTACTTCATAACAAGAAATTTAAAAAGCTCACCTAGAGGGTAATCAGAACAAGAGAATTTAGTGCACTATTCACTAAACCTGTGGTTGGCCACCTTTTAAGAGTGGTGTGTCAAGGTTTAGCCTAATGATGGCTCATTTATTCCTATTAAATTTAAAATCTCAGTTATTATTTTGCAGGAAGTGTTGCTCAAAATGACATGGTCTGTTTTTAAATCAGTGCTCACTGTAACTGTACACACACTATTGGAATAATATAGAGAAAATTACAGAGAAAGCAAATCAAAGAGAAAGACAGAAATATAGTTAAGTACATTTAATTTATTCACTCATTCTTACGTTTATGAATTTATCAAATGACAGGTTATTATGAATATACTTTGTGGAAAAACTCAGATATCATTAAGCACGTGCATGCCATGCAGAGTTTGAACATGGGTAAGCAATGACCTTCTTTGACTTTAAATGAAAATAACCTATCCAACCTTGTTGTGCCAGTATTATTATACATTGATAGCCCTGGAAGGGCATTCCAAGTAGAGTTGTCAAGAGCTAGGTTCCCAAAACTAACCCCATACCCCACTAAACTTTTCACCACTGTTACGTAGCATGTCATTTTCTCTTTTAAAAAAGACATTAAATTGAGACCATGGTGCCCTGTAAAATTTCCAACATACAATCTCCCACAGCTCCACTTATATTTTAGGATGCAATACAGTAATCAAGGTCCTATGATGTATATGCCAAAGACAGAATGGTGATGGTGGAGGGAATAATATATGGTACCACCTCCACGGTTTCCTTTATACTTCTTGTGACAGCTCCTGTCGTTAGGAGTATTGATGGTCACATATTCTTTATGTCAAGACCCAGTTTGGTTGCCTCTTCTTCCTCAAGTTGGTGAGTAAACAAATAAACCATCCTCAGGCTAAAATCGTAACATACCTCTCTTGGGGCACTGGGGTGGCTCAGTCAGTTAAGCATCTAACTCTGGATTTTGGCCTCAAGTCATGATCTCACAGTCTGTGAGATCAAGCCCTGCATTGGACTCCATGGTGACAGAGCAGAGCCCGCTTGGGATTCTCTCTCTTTCTCTCTCTCATTCTCTCTGCTTTTCTCTCTCTCTCTCTTTCTCAAGACAAATAAATAAACTCAAAAAAAGAAAAAAGAAAAGCATAACACACCTCTTTTAAAAGGTGGGCCAACCACTGGTTTAATGAATAGTGTACTAAATTTTCTTTTCTCTGATCATCCTCTATGTGAGTTTCTGGTTTTTTTCTTTCTTTTTATTAAATGGAATGCGATGTAGAAAAGTGTGCAAACTCAGATTTACTGAATCATATTCTCCAAGGACAGGGTCCTACCATCTTTGCTAATATATTCACTAAAATGAAGAAATATGGGATGAAGGAAATGGATATGCTACTGTACTGATTGTTCTAAGGTAGGCAGGCAGGCAGAAAATGCTAGTTAACTGGCTACTGATACACTGATGTATTTACTACTAGGAAATAATAATTAATTCCCTGTTTACCAAGTAAACCATCTTTTTGTAAACATATGTAAACTTCAGACTGTCTTGCATCTTAGGTATAAGCATAATAATCACATCTCCCGGATTCAATGAGCAGTTACGAGTGTCTAGGAGGTTTCCTGATGACAATTTTCCTTGCTTTGATTGTTCTGTAAATATAATGGCTATAATGACTAAACAGAGAGAGAAGCTAGCTGAAGGGAACACTGTGTTTTTTATAATCCTCTCTCCTGACTTCCATTTACTTGGCTTTATTTTCCAATTGGAAATGGTGAAATCCTCAATATTTTCTGAAAGCCAGAAACAATGTTTACATGACCTACATAATTTACACGGTAAATTCCACTTCATGAGTGACTAAATTTTAACTTCAGAAACAATATTATCTTCCTGAGTTTTCAAACAAAAGTTACCTTTAAATATGACTAAAGACAGCAATGTCTTTCATTCAACCTTGAAAATTAACAGATTTTTTTAAAACTTATGATTCATTTTAGATGTTGATTTAAATAATGACTCATTTTAAGTTTCAATAAGCCTTTGATTATCTGCTATGTACCAAGAATTGATTCATGTCATCAGTGAAACCAGAGCATTTTTTCCCTGTCTCTGTGGTGTATAAATCTGACCACTGTACAACTCTCATTACATTCCAAAAAACAAAAACAAAAACAAAAACAAAAAGGATGTGTGAATTTCAAGAGAAATTCAAGGTATGATAAGAGATAATACAAGGCATTGCAACCCAGGTAAATTAGCATGTAAGAAAGTAGTTTGGCCTAAAAGAAAATTAGTAAACAAATATGCATTTTTCCAAAAAAAATTTTACTTTCATTAATTTTGGTCTTCTGATGCTCATCCTTTCACATAATTACTGGGTTAAAATGAATCATTACTAAACATTATAGAAAAGAGAAACCCTAAGACACTTGGATTCTAATAAGCACAGTGGTAAATATTTTTTAAAAAACCCAATTATGTGGTAGCTCATCTTAAAATACATAGAAGGGATGGCAGAGCATAACAGACATAAGCCTAGTGTTTGGATTTACACTGAACTGAGCTGATTCCAAAGTCAACCGAAGCATACCAACTTTGGACAGTTTACTTAACCTAACTGGATACAACTTCAAATGTAAGCTCTAGTTCTCCTACCTCTGACAAATTAATTGTTCTCTTGGAACAGGGTCTTCATTTGTAAGATGATTATTTAAAATATCTATCTCATAGAGGTTTAATAATCAATGTGATTGTATGAGTACTGCAGAACAGGATCTCTGTGTTATGTGTCCCTCACTTCTATCCTGAACTCTAGTTGGCTGTGATGCTATGAGAGGTGACCAATATTAGCAAGAAAGAGGCCCCCCACACAGAAAACTCTTATTTTCCTCCTGTAACAAAAAGAAGTAAGATTATTTCCCTATATCAGACACAAAAGTTAGTCTCCCCCCTCCATCACAATGGACATCTAGATATCTATCTTAGCACCAAGTAGGTCTGAAGGAAATCTTACTGAAGCAATAACCAAATTCTAAGGCATTCTTTTTATTCCAGGTGTGTTCCTGATAAGCTTGATGGTTGTATTCTGCTTGATAACGTACAATACACACTTGCACACCCACTCAGATGGGGAAGGGGCACATGTTAAGAAACCACATTCCAGCACAATGCCAATCACAATATAAACATTCAATAAAGTAGTTGGTTGTGTTGCAGCTGGCTTTATAGACATGGGGCTAGTCTGACAGAGATAGTATTGCTCCCAAACATGCTTCTTTCTCAAGCATTGGGGTGCAGCATAGACAGATCCTGGGCAAGAGGGAGGATGAGAAGAGTGGATGTATAGATAGAAGTTCTCAAAATTTCTCATGAGCTCCTTATAAATAGGGCAAGTAGGTAACTTCTGCTTTCCTCCAAAGTAAAAGTTAGAGGAGAGTTCATTCTAGGAAGCATTTTACACTGAAAACTTTTATACTGCAGCATTATTATTAATTGTGTTTTTGCTCTTACAAAGATGTGAACTAAATCCATAAATCGTAGTATGTTTTATCTACTAAAAAACAAAAAGCTCTAAAGCCTGGCGCATGAGGGAATAACAGTGTGCAAGAGTCTCACATGTTATGTGCTTTCTCATAGGAAGTTCCCAGACAAATCAGCTTGGATTGCATAGAGATATCACACCTCTTTATCACACCTTTGCCAAGTTACTTACCATCTATAAGCATCAGTTTCCTCACCTTAAAATTGAGAATGAAAAAATACAGTAAAATGCACTGTATAATATCACAGGAAGGAAAATATGTGATTTTAAACAAAAGAAACTTACTTTTGATTCTGAGTTCCAATTGGGAGGCATTTTTTTGTGTGTGTGTGCCTAACAGATTCTGGACAGAATGACACCATTTTCTAAGAATTTACTCATTTTAGAAAAAGCTCTAATTTTAATGGTTCTGGGAGTGCTTTATGCCAAGAAAGTGTCGAAAAACACAGAGAAGTGCTCTTTGTTTTAGAAAGTTGTTAAAAGAGTTTTGGGATGTACAAAACAGACCTTGAAATAGTTTAAAGAGTTAAAAGCTTAAATTTAATACCAGCTACTTCAAACCCTTGTGCTCCAGTATAAGACCAAAAATCAAACTGATTTCAGAGTAACCCTATAAGGATACACATATTCCAAAACTAAGACCACTGGCTGTTCCAGCAAATCCCTTCATTTATAAGATCTTTCTTCCTAACTTCTGCTCTAATGCTATCTAGTAACTAATACCCCAACCCTCAAAGCCCTATAAAAACCCTTCCCTAAGTCTGTCCTTTTGGGATACTCCTTCAAACTGATCCTCTCTTTGCTCCGGGAGTTTGGTAACAAACTACTTTCTCTGGAGGTGGTTGTAAGAGAGTTTTGAAAAATTCTAGATGAGAAAAAAATAATTGTTTTAATGGACAGTGGCAGACTAGGCGAAAAAGGAAGAAATCTAGGAAGAAACACAGAGTCCGTTAACATGAGGGAAGGGAATGGAGACCCAGTAAGAAACTGCCAAAGTTAAAAACAAGCAAAGACAGTTTCTAATCAGCAGTTTATGTTAAATATTTAAAAATTTTTAATGTTTATTTTATTTGAGAGGGAGAGGAAGAGAGAGCGAGCAGGGGAGGGGCAGAGAGAGGGAGGTGGGGCGGGGGGGAGATTCCAAGCAGGCTCCATGCTGTCCATGCAGAGCCCAACATGGGGCTCGAACTCACCAACTGTGAGATCATGACCTGAGCTGAAATCAGGAGTCAGATGTCCAACCAACTGAGTCACCCAGGTGCCCGCTAATATTAAATATTTAATACACTGCTGGCTTTTAATATCAACCCACTCCATTTATTCTAATCTTTGGGAAAAATTCTGCTATGCACAGTACTTCATGTTATTGCTAATATACTTTTCAGATAAACTAAATAGATAGTGACTAGGGACAAACGAAGTTCTTTGTCTCACATTTATTTTGGCATAGCTCAGAAAGAAGAGAGTTGTGGTCACTGGGAGTGAAATTTTTTTCCAGTGTTACTGAGATGTAATTGACATATAACACTGTGTAAGTTTAAGGTGTACAACTTGATGATTTGATACATGTATATACTGTAAAAGGATTATCACAATAAAGTTAGTTAATACATCCATCCCCTCACATACCATTTTGTATGAGGTGAGAACATTCAACATCTACCCTTCTAGCAATTCAAGTATCAAATACAGTTTTGTTAACTATAGTCACCATGCTATCCATTAGATCCTTAGAACTTATTCAGCTTATAACTACATATTTGTAAACTTTGATTAACATCTCCTCATTTCCCCTACCCCTTAGCCACCAGAAACCACCATTCTACTCAGGGAGCAAGATTTTAGAGAATAAATAAATAGTCATCCAAACAAGCATTTAATGCAAAAGACAATTAAACAAATGAAATTCCCTAATAACCCACAAGGAATCTGAAAAGAATTCTGTATTTTTCAAATTACCAGGATCGTATTCCATCCCCAATTTATTTCAAGCATTAAAAGAAAGGGTGATCCCAGAAAGTCAAAGACTTTAGGGACACCCAGGCTGCTGACATTTGTGCCACTGTCATGTGAACATTCAATGGGATAAGACAAGCAAAAACTGAAAAATAAATGTTTGCTGTCATTAAAAACATTAATAATTACCTGGTCCTTAATGCCAAGATATTTTAGTAGATTAGTAGAGAGGAATATGGTAAAAAAAGAAGAATAAAAAGAAAGAAGTTGTATTAGTTTCCTATTGCAGCTATAACAAATTACCACAAACTTCATTATTTTACAGTTTTGGGGGTGAGATGTCCAAGATCAGTTTTACTGGGCTAAACTCAAGGTGTCAGCAAAGCTGTGTTCCTCCTGGAAACTCTAGGGGAGACTCTTCCTTGCTTTTTAACAGCTTCTAGAGGCTACCTGCACTCCACAGCTCCTGGCCCTATCACTCGAACCTCTGCTTCTGTGAGTCTGATTCCCCTGCCCCTCTTTTATAAGGATATTTATGACAATGCTGGGCAACCCCTGGATAACCCAAGATAAACTTCCCATCTTAAAGATCCTTACTCTTTTACCACGTAAGGTAACATATTCACAGGTTTCAAGGATTAGGATGTAGACATCTTTAAGAGGCTATTTTCCTCTCTACTGAAACGGGTGTCTAAATGATTGCATAAAAATAATAGGAATGAAAAGTATGAAGGTCCATGAGAGGAGTGGCAGGTAGTGTGCATGTGTACATCTGTGTGCATATTCAGGAACAGCAGGACAATGGAATTCTTTTTTATTCAAGAGGAAGAGTGTAGTAAAAAGTGCTTGGAATTGGAAGAATTGCTCTGAGTTTAAATTCCACCGCATCCTGGCTTTGTGGTATTGAGCAAACCATTTTCCCTCAATGAAAAATCACAGTAAACTTTTCTTGAGTGAGTACTATGTGCAGCTGTGAGAACTGGTATGTTTCAGGAAGATTCTGTAAGCTGTTTAAAATTAAATGGTGATATAAAATTATAGTATTTCACTCGGGGATTAAATGAAACAACATATGTAAATTATCCTAGTTGGAGCCTGACACATAGTAAGTACTGAAAAAATATTATTTCCCTCACCCTTATACTTGATTCTTGGAAAGTGATTGTTTTCACGGTGACACATACCTTAGACCTTGGAGTGGCATGCAGAATTTCACGTTCTTCTTGCCCAAATCTGAAAGTCACATGAAGCCTCTCTGGTTACAGTATTTCTCCCTTCTCTATATCTCAAATTCTTTATTTCTGGCTGATCTTTCCTGTAGCCCGAAGGAATTAGGATAGTGCAAACTTAGAAGGGCTTTCCCTGTGTTTTAGGTGTTTGTGCTTTCATGAGAACATGCGAATTATCAAATCAGCTATTTATACCATAAGGCAAAAAGATTTCCAGTACAGAAATTTATTTTTAAAAGTTCCAAAGGATGGAGAAGCAGAGATGGCCTAAATTTTGCTGTGTACTTTTGCAATAGCATCATCAGTTCCCTAATGAAGCAAATATGCTTTTATGGGTTAGTCAAGGATCTCAGTCTATCTTGGCAATACTTTCTCAGCAACTTCACATGTAACATAGTTATTATAACCTAATATTTTACTGTGTCCCCAAACAAAACTAGCATTTTGTAAATATTTCATTTCAAAACACAAAGCAACTATATGAAGTACCATTATCTCCAAATTGATGCCTATCACCCAAGCCAATCAATTATCTTGAAATTACCAAAGTTTACCCTCTGACATTTCCCTAGTGAGTTGACATTGTTAGCTAGAAAATGAAAAGACATACGTTACATAACATCATCGCAACTCAAAAATTATTAGTCTAGAATTTAATTGTTTTATTTTTCCCTTTTGGGCACCAGCATTCCTACTTGAGATTAAACTTGTATTTAGTTTGGAATTCTTTAATTTGGTAGAATAATATAAGTCCCCTTTGAAAAAAAAATTGGGTGGAAAGCATTTCAAGATCGTTTTTTTCTTGGTTTTCTGGTGGCAGAAGAGTAGTTGTGGTTTGAAGTTCCTGTTTGAAAAGGAAGGCTCCCATGGAGACAACTAGGAGGAAGGTATGGAGATTAATGATAAATTTTGAAGTTCAGAAATGTGGAGCCCACCCTTTGGAATATTGCCACAAATGACACCTTCAGTCTAAAAGTACCAGGTCCAGGAACCAGAAGGTCAGAAGAAGAACCACAGAGATGAACATCTTGAAAGCAGTGAACAGAAAACTGACTCCATGTCTACGGACTGTAAGATAATTTACCTGGCCAGGCTGCCCTCTGGGCAAGAATAAATGCTCTCTTACATATGCTTTATAGCCTAAGTCAGCAACTGCCCTGAAATTCTGGGTGTTGACGCCTCATTTTACCAGTGCTTGGAGTCTCTGCCCTCTTAACTATTTGGCCATTCTGTAGATATATTTCCTTTTCTATTCCTTGGCCCAGAGGGTCCAAAATGGGACATCAGAGGTAAGGAGAAAGGCGATTCTTTGTTTGTGCACCGAGGCTGACCTGAGACCTACTAAGGCACTCTGAGCTGGTATGGGAGGGAAGTGGACACAGACATTTGTCATCATGTAAAAACTATTGGTTGTTTTGCCCTTGGGCCTCCATTTCCCCTCTGTCATTTACAGGAAACTGATTTTTTTTTTTGGAGGTTTACTCATTCCCTGCCCAACTGTCAGATTAAAGAAGGTGACAAGGGCTATAAAGACCCATGATGATTAACAAAATGAAAACAACAACAAAAATCACCCTACATAGACAAAACATTGGATAAAAGTCAACATCTGTTCAAGATTTAAAACAGGAAACTATTTTCAAAAATTTATCATTAATATTATAAAGCATATTTTATAAAAAGTATCTACAAGGAAAAAAAAACCTTCAAAAGCCATAATACTAAATGGTGACTATTTAAAACTGTCCTCATGATCAAGAGTGAGACAGAGATTTCCACTACCAATACTTCAGTTCCACATTGTACAGGATCTTATTTTATATTGTTATTTCTATATTATACATTTTAATTTTCAGAGATTCTCTTTCATAAACTGTCTAAATTCTTACTTTAAAAAAGAGTTTCATGTTAAAAAAAAAGACCCACAATTACACATATTTAAGTCTCTAATTTATAATTTGTCTAAAACTAGTCTTAATCCTGAGATTTCAGTTAATTAAGCCAATAATTTCACTTTTAAAGTCAGTCTGAATTGTTTTTTCTATTTACCTCCAAAAGAGATTTTGCACTGACACATAGAACATTTCATTTTAGTTATTAAATATCACACTCTTCAACAGTCCATAAGAGTGTGTATTTTAGAACCTGAACTTCGCAAAGCTCTACTTTTTAAACACTGGAATCCCTCCAAACAATGCCTCAATAAACACTTAAAACACAGGCAAAAGCAAAAGTTTTGTTCCAGATAATTTCCCTGAGTCTATTCACCTCTCACTGTCCTTGCCTATTGCTTTGAACTCTTTCCAGACTCAGCTCTTCATACCTTTGCTTTCTGAATCTGCTTTTGGTGGCTGGTCTGACAGCTCATCAGCCCTCCCTCTCTAGCTTCGTCCAATCCTGAACACGAATGTATTCATGGAGTGTCTGGGGAGTAAACTCCTTCTGCTGGTTTTGATGTAGCCAATGTCCAACCTCCTCATTGTCCCCTGACCATCAACAGTTCCTAGAGGGGAGGAACTCTTCCTAGAGGGGAGGATTTCTTCAGTGAGTGTTACAGGTGTGTCACTTCTTCTATGGAAAGATTTCATTATTAGCTTAGAAACACGCAATTTTATAATGCCAACAGAACCTTAAAGATCACTTTATACACTTCTTATTTTAGTGGAAAGGAATACAAAGTTCAGAGCAACTGTGTGGCTTGTTGAGATCACAAAATTATTTATGGGTATCACAAATCAATATTAAAAGTGGTTTCACTGTACTTAAAAATATCATTTACATCCTTTAGTAATAATATAAACAACCATTAAGTACTAAGAGGGAGCAAAGAACTTTTCTGTCTTATATATACCTGGGAGTGAATAACTGATTGAATCATAACCAAAAGTGTAAGTGCTTCTTTTGCTAACACTTTCTAACACCACCTATTCAATTTTTTGATAGAAAAGTTTAGTGATACTCAGAATTGGTTTAAATAATCCAAGCTATAAGGTTAATCTTGTTACGATCTTTTAACTGGTCTCCCACTTCCTGCTGCTTATATTATTTTGTTCCTAAAATAAGGGCTTTATAAGTAGGACTGACTCTATTCAAGCAGAACTGTTAACTCACCAAAATGCAATTTTTCCCATATTTATCCATATTCCATTTAACTTTTTGGTTCATTTATAAGAGCCTTGGGGAATAATAGGTGAACTAGCTCAGAAACAAAATTCTGACCATGTCTATGGAAAATGAGGGGTAAGTATAAAAATGTACCTCACTCTATCAAAGTGGATTTTTCCCTTTTCTGATTAAAACATGGGGCAAATCTTGGCCTGGAAACTTAAGAATTTTGTGTTTCTGACTAATTGTTTCACTTGTGCTCTTAATTATACCCCAATCTCCTCTCAGAAACTAGAGATAATTCCTTTTCTGTATCTTTATCTCTCACTGCTTACCTATTTCTTCCAATCACCACTTAAATGGATCAACCTTCTAGAACCTAAAAATTACATACTTATCAAAAAAAATTAATGAGAACAAAGTATCAAAATTCTCTTTCCCCAATTATTATCCTTTTTCTGCTTCTTTCCCTTTACAGCCAAACATCCTGAAATAACTATGCACACTATCCAGTCTTCACCACCTACTTCTCAATACACTCCCTACTGAATTCTACCTCCATCCCTCCCTGACTTTGTCTTCTCGCTAAAGTCACCAGTGACATACGTATCGCTAGCTGTTATTAGAACATTTTTGTCTGCATATTATGAGAGCTCTTGAAGTACATATTTTATAGCTGGTTGTTCCTTCTGGGATATCGTGCTATTTTGGTTTCCTCCCTATATTTCTGACAGTACTTAAGTCATCCTTGCTGGCCAAAATATTTTCATGGCACTTTATAAAATGGCAACCATTTCATTTATTTACCAGGGTTGTTGTAAGAAATAAAAAGATATTATATAGGAAAGCCCCTATCACAAAATCATAGAATATAATAGATCCTCAAATGTTATTAAAACACGTTTAAGTAAAAATAAGGATTTATTATTATATTAAATGTTGATGTAATTGTCAACACTGTCCATTTTGCAAACAAATTCTTGGTCTAGCGACAGCCATTCTCTATGATTAATACAAATATATAGTCAGAACTAACATTTTGATCAACTCAGTCATTTCAGGACAGATGAATGGCATGCCTTTCCAACTGCAGAAACTCATAAATTGGGGGTCAGGACAAAAGTTCTTCAAATAATGTTATCTTATAATTTAAAAAATATTTTTAAAAAATTGATATAAATAAATTAATTTTGAAAAAAAATAGATAAAACATAATTTGGACTTAAGGAGTTCTAGCAGGATGGAGTTACCATTTTTCTTGACAGAAAAAATTTTACTTCTTCTTTGGTAATGTATGAGGCCCCTCTCAACTTAGAGGTAAGGATAATCAACTCTAGCTTGAGCAGTTTTAGACTCTAATCCTGCTTATCCTCAAGGATGGTTATAATAGTCCAAATGGTACCAATCAATCATCCCCATTCCTAGTATTAATGTCCCTGTATCATTATTCCCCTTAAGGTTGGAAAAGAACCATGATTTGCTCTTCTAACCAACAGAATATAAGAAAGGTGATAGGATGTCACTTTCTGATTACAGTATGTAAAAATTATAAATTCCATTTCACTAGAAAACTCTCTCAACTAACTCTCCCCCTTGCTGGCTTTGATGAAGTAAGCCACCATACAGCAAGGCCCACATGGCAAGGAAGTAACCTGAGTATTTTTTAAATTCTCCTAAGGGGACTTTGAGTTGGAAAAGCTTTTAGTTTGGGTTTGTGTGACATATATGAAGGAAACTTAACTGAAGTTTCCCATAGTTGCCAATTATAAACTTTTCTATGAAATTATTAAAAATGATGTGTGAGGTCCAAATAAACTTTTCTAAATTATCAATAAAAATATTTTAGAAATTGACCCACCAGGCTAGAGGAAAAACAGAATTATATTCTTTTTTCTCTACTTGGAATGATATTACAAAATAATTGTTATATAAAGAGGTTATCAAAGTGTAAACAGTCAAAAGCATAAGGAAAATATTATAAAAGTGTGTTATGCAATTAAGACAAATGCTATTTTTATGGATTTTGTAGTGCTTGAGGCATTTGTAAGCTTTTGGATTTATTTTAATATAATTATACTCTATATAAAACATTCACTTTTGTATTTAACTTTGCAGTCATAGTTTTGTTTCCTTTATCTTATATATAGAGGCTATCCAAATAGCATAAGCTTCAGGGCTCCAGAAAGCCCAAGTTTGCCCCCCTTAGTATATAAAAAATACTCCATAAATATTGGCTGAATATTTTTAAATAACTAAGTAAATTAATTGTTAATGTTCCTGTATTATGTATCCAGGACACTCTATTTCAGAATTTTGTATATAAAAAGAATTTTCTGGAAGTCAATAACTACTGAAACAACAGGGCTTTTCCTTTTTCCAAAATCAGTACTCATCATGTAACTTTGTTTTAAAAAATGACTTAAGATTTAGGTCACAGATGAAGTAACCACATTAGAAGCTCTGAAGGAAAAAGAAAATAGAGAAAATATCCTAATGTTTTCCATTTATGTGGGTGGCAGACGTAAGGTTAGTGTCCAGATTTTCCTTCTCAGACTATTATCCAATAGCTAACTTTTGCTTTAAAAAAATAAAGGCAATGCAATGTTATGAAAATGACAGAAAATTATCATGGTCTACTGAAACTTGAATAATTGAAAAGCTTATTAAATAAGCAAAAGGAATGGTAAAAAATGAGTATTTTTTTTACTCATTCAACAAATAGTTCTATCAATATCATTTATTATTTTCCTACCTTCAGTAAAAACACTTCTACCAAATTCTTAGACTCTGAAATAGACATGCTCCCCAAGAATGCTTACTCAGATCAGATAAATGTACTTCCATTTCCACTTGTCCCTAAGTCTCCCTCCGAACTAGCTGCTGGCACTTAACCAGTCAATGTTATTGTGTTTGCCTTATTGCTGACCTTATAATCTTGCTATTTCTCATTATGAAAAGGTATATAAAATGGTAATTATGTATATAAATAGAAGCTTAGTCCAGGATAATTCCACTATGCTGATGATGTGAGGACGTAATGGGGAAGAAGTTATAATGGGAATTATTATTCAGGCCAGACCTCATCAAAGGAGTCCTAGGCTTTGCTATAGTACCTTCATAAGTCAAGGTATAAGAATCACAGTACTAAAATGGGTCATGTACAAGAAGAACCATGCATAATAGAAGCATCAGTCCACTCTGGGAGACTAATTTCCCTTAATGAATTCAGGTGGTCCAAAACCAGGTAGAGACTTTATTTCATCAAAGGTCAAATTAAGAAGCACCACAGATGCAATCACCTATTCTGATACCTGCTTTTTTTTCTCAATGCCTAATATTTCAGGGCATCAGATCCATGCCTGTAACTCTAGCTTATAGAAAGTAATAAATGCTTGTTAAATAGGCAATTGCCATTGACTTGCTTTGCTTATCTTAATCATACAGCTACATTAATATACTTCGAGAAATTGAGTGAAGTAACAAATCTGAAAGCCTCTGTCCAATACTTACATCATGATAAGCATGCAATGGATTTTTCAGAGTCTAAGAATAAGTAATTTATTTTTTCCCAGGGTTGCTGAGATATAATTTGTATACAAAAACTGCCTATAGTTAATGTACAAAATTAGTGAGTTTAGATATATATATATGTCATGTTACCATCACCACAATCCAGGTACTAAACATATCCATCACCTCCAAAAGTTTCTTTATGTCTTTTTGTTATTTGTTTGTCTTGTGGTAAGAACACTTAACATGAGATCTACTCTCTTAATAATTTTTAAAGTACATAATACCTTATTGTTAACTATGGGCATTGTGTTATACAGCAGATCTCTGGAATTTACTTATCGTGTATAACAGTAACTTTACAGCCACCGAACAAACACCCCATGTCTTCCTACTCCGACCCCTTGATAATTGCCATCGTATTATCTACTTCTATACTGTTGTATAGATGTATGAATAGGGCTATTTTAGATGTCCTATACAGGAGGAATTATGCAGTATTTGTACTTCTGTGACTGACTTAATTTGCTTAATATCTCCCACGTCCATCAACAGATGAATAAAGAAAATGTGGTATATACGTACAATGGACTGTTACTCAGCCATTAAATAGAAGAAAATCCTATCATCTGTCACAACATGGATATAACTGTACGAATACATAATTTAAGTGTTTTTACAATACCTCAAAAACATAAACCCATTAACACAAGTGAAGACTCAAATGACAGTCAAAATAAATTCAAGAAAAAGCATTTTTAAGCTCTAAACTATCAGAAATATTACTAGTTTTACATGATTACTGAAAGTATTTTTATATAACTGGACCTTCCTTACTTCTTTCCTCCCTCTCTCCCTCCCCCTTCTCATTCCTTTCTTCATTCCTTTCCTCCTTCTTTCCTTCTTTTCTATAGAACTGTCTGACATTGGCATCCTATGGATACCATTAAATTATTGTCAAAATCTGTACTGAAAAATAAAACAAAACAAAATAATGAAGCTAACATATTAGGAATTCTAATTGGAAAAAGAAAATAAAAATAGCAATCTTACCTAAGAAACACTGAGGAAGAATTTTCCTAATATGAATGAATAATACAGACAAACCTAATAATTAGAGATAACACTTTGTTCTAATACCAATTCTAATTAACATTTATAATTGTTTAAGAATTTAAAATTTGGTCAAAAGTAGTTAAAAGCAATCTTAATTTGGTGTTTTAAAGAAAGCAACAAGAAAAACAAAAAATATAAAACAACTTTTTAAAATATATATTTCATAAATATTATCAAAACTCTAAGTTATTGAGGGAACTTTCATTCCATGCGTAAGGCTTTATTTGGGGCATAATGTTTAACCTCTAATTTAAAATGACTAAGTGGAAAGAAGAGTTTATGAAAAGTGATACATACATGGACCTCTTTTTAAAAAATTCATTTAAGAAATGTATTTAGTTTGAACTATAGCTTTTAATTTGACACTATGGAAATGTAATGAACTCAACTGCTTCTTACGTTCTACAGATAAAAAATGTATACGGAATCATTTTTATCCGTAAGTAAATTAAAAAACTATAATTTCTTTTAAGTTTGAGAGACATAATCATTTTCATAAATAAAGACCATCATCTCTTAACTGAGAGCTATGGGATTTGGTCGATAATTTAAGAGCTTAGAGATACACATTGAGATTTATACACAAAAATTAAATAAAAAAATTTTTGCTAGCTTTCTAAAATTTTGAATTGGGATTTTTTTCATTAAAAAAATTTAAAAGTTACAGGAATTTATGCCGAAAATAATTCTCTGGAATAGAGTTTGGAAACTAGATTTAGCTGCTAGGTAAAAAGGAAAAAATGCTCTATGCTGCCAAATGAAATAGAAATGGTTATTAAAAAACAAAAAGCTGATGTTTGAAAACTTCCTTTCCTAATTAAACATGTGAATATGTCCCAAACCAACCTCCAAATCCTGAATGGATTTTAGATATGAAATGTGCATTTATTATTTCATACTGAGCATTGTTCCTGGTGATAAATAATCTGGCTAACTTTTAATTCCAAAGAAAACATTTTATTCCGGCAAATATTTAGTTGTGCAAACTTTTCCGGCTTCTCTCTGAGATATGTTCCTTATGTCCTAAGATACATGAACAATCCTTTTCTTAAAAACTATAATCTTTCGCCAATGTGAATACTGGAGCACATGTATTTTCTTAATATTAATATTTACCCAACAAAACCTGATGATGCCTTATTGTAAAAATAAGTGTAATCATATACTTTTGTTTGATTTTAATTTTTCTGCACTCCTACATTTCAATCTGATGATCTGTACAAGAGGTAAAGCAAATTGCATGTAATAAGAATGATTCTGTGTTCTGAAATGGCAGGACTATATAAGTAGGCTAGTTTATTTAAGCCTAATCCAATACTTAACACTGCAATGAAAGCTACCCTTAACTGTTTGCTTTTTTACAAACATTTTTTTTTCATTTAATCTCTACAAAATAATTTTTAAAAATATGGCTGTGTGTGGGTGAGATAGATCATTGGCTAGAAGATACGAGACTTGGAGAGTGCTTTTTTTCTTCTTTTTCTTCTTCTTCTTCTTCTTCTTCTTCTTCTTCTTCTTCTTCTTCTTTTATTCTTTTTAAGGAAACATTTGTTTAAAAGTAAATGGGAGTTAGGATGTAAAACAGCCATATGAAAATGTCACTTCCACCCTAAAGAAAAATGTAGATAGTTGCCAAAATCACAATTTCGGCATTTTCTTAAAATGTTAAATATATACCTAATATGCAAACCAGCCATTAAATTTTTAGGCTGTTTCATTTCAACCATGAAATATTAAAAAATTTATCCACACAAAGACATATATGCAAATATTCATAGCAACTTTTTCCATAATACTCAAAACATGAAATCAACCAAATGTCTATGGACTAGTGAATGGATAAACAAATTCATACAATGAAATACTACTCAATAATTAAAAGAAAGGAAATATTAATACATGAAGCAACATGAATAATCTTGAGAGTATTATGCTAAGTAAAAGCAGTGAGACACAAACATTTACATACTCTTTGATTCCAATGATAAGAGATGCTACATAGTGTAAACTATAATGACAGAAAGAAAGATCAGTGGTTTCTGGAAATAGATATGGGGGAGGGAATCACCTGCAAAGAAACACAGGGCAATTCTTTGAGAGGTGTAAATACTCTACTTCTTGATTGTGGTAATAGTTTCCATGACTGTATCCATGTCAAAACACATTGGACTTAAAGTGGGTAAATTTTATTGCATGTAAATTATACTTTTTTATAAAAGGTTGTGGGAAGACTCCATTGAGAAGTTACATTTGAGGCATACGAGACCATGAATGGATAATTAAAAATGAAAGTTTATTGACAATACAAGATGAGATATGAAACAAAGTGCAAAGGCGGTATTGGCCTGAGGAAGAAGAGCAGTAAGTGAAACTTGTATAATCAGAAAATCATGGGAATCTCTACCAAGAAGGCTCATGGGTCATTGTATTAAATAGGTTTCGTCAAGACAGAAGCCACTCTAGATGTTTCAGAAGTGAAATAAAACAGAAAATCTGTAGGAATCTAGGGAAATAAGATCAGGAAAGTTGCTCTTTGAAAATTTGGAAGTGAGGACGTGACTGGGTGGCTCAGTCAGTTTGACGAACCGACTTCAGCTGAGGTCATGATTTCGCGGTTTGTGAGTTCATGCCCTGCGTCAGGCTCTGTGCTGACAGCTCAGAGCCTAGAGCCTGCTTCTGATTCTGTGTCTCCCTCTCTCTCTGCCCCTCCCCAACTCATGCTCTGTCTCTGTCTCTCAAAAATAAATAGACATTAAAAAAATTTTTTAAGAAAATTCAGAAGTGAAGAAATAACACAGAAGTCACCATCTGACACTGTGGCTTGCTGTAATACTAAAGTGATTGATTCTCAGGAGGACCTTGGAAGCTGCTGGCACAATCACCCTTAATGTGCTGTCTGCCAGTTCCGATCCACCTGCCTACAGGTGCTTCCAGGGAATAATGGCTCAATTCAGAGGAGTGTCTCCTGTTGATGGAATCTAACAGGGATCCTGCTGGCAAAATGCCTAGCTTCCAATCTTTCATCTTTAGCAGGATAGGGAAATGTCTGGTGTCTGGAAGTATGGAGATGTACTTAGAATTACACAGTACCTGGCATGGTGGCATTCTAGCCAGTGAACTTCCACAGTCTGTGATCAGGTTTATTTTGTATATCAATAACTTTGATCTTTCTGGTTTGCCAGAAATCACTGGACTTGTGGAATTGAACTCAAATATTTAGAACTGTAAGAGTCTTAAACTAGGGTGTCAAATATAACTGTTACCTGAGCCATAGTAGTAGGAGCAAGGCTTCCTACTTGTTGGATGGCCACCATGTATCAGGCTCTGGGTTAAGAAGATTATATGCATTATTTAATTTAATCCTCATATCGATTTGGGGAAATGAACATATCACATTTACTTACAGATGAAGATGACTAGGCTTTAAAAGTTAAGAAATTTACCAAAGTTCTATTGAGGAATGCACTAAGAATTCAGGCAAACTCTCAATAATACTTACTGTACTACCTTGAAATATGTTTCCACATGATTAACAGATTAACAGATTAACACATCATCTATAATCTGCTTGTTCTACATATAAAGCAAAATTATATGTCAACCTATAATCAGAACAGAGGAAACTGAGTACTTCAGATGTGATGGCATGCATCTAGTTCCATAATCATTAGTAACAATGGCTGACTTTTACTTCTCATACATACCAGCCACTGTTCTATGCAATTTATATGTCTTAACTCATGTAAAGGCAGGTATCATAAGCATCCTTTAAAGATAGGAAACTGAGACACAGAGAGATTAAGTCACTCACCCATGGTTGCAGAGATAGTAAATGGTGGGTCTAGGATTTAGAACCCAGGCAATCTGCCTCCAGATGTCTTTCAAATCGAGTTTTGAAATCCTTTGTCTCAGATCAATACAATATTTTTGAATGCTGCTGAATCAATATTAAGCCATAATTCTAATTTCCTCATGAATTTATTTCCAAAGAAAAGCTATTAAAAGAAAACCAAAAATAAAACCAAAATAACCTGAAGGAATTTGTTGCTAGCGAACCTGCCTTTAAAGAAATCCTCTGAACAGAAAGAAACAGTAACAGAAGGCTTGGAATTTCAGAAAGCAATGTTAAACACTGCACTAAATGTAATAGGTTTCTCATGAGTTTCTAATAATACTTGATTGTTGAAGTAAAATTATAATAAAATGTGATGTGGTACTCCACGCATGCAGAAGAAATATTTCAATTATATTTTAATTTCTTTCAATGTTTATTTTTGAGAGAGAGAGTGTGAGCAGAGGAGGGGCAGAGAGAGAGGGAGACACAAAATCAGAAGGCTCCAGGTTCCGAGTGTCAGCACAGAACCCGACATGAAGCTCAAACCCACAAACTGTGAGATCATGATCTGAGCCAAAGTTGGACACTCAACCGACTGAGCCACCCAGGTACCCCTCAATTATATCTTAAAAATGGGATAGGTAAAGGATCTAATGGAAGTAATTTTTCTACACTTAAAGTGGGAAAACTATCAATAACAGTAGACTATTTACTGTAATGCTTTCAGCGACCACTAAGACAACTATATATGGAGATATACCCAAAAATATTATAAATAAATCTGAATGAGATCCTAAAAAGTGTTCAAATAATCCACAATAAAATTTTTTAAAAAAGAGAACAAAAAGTAGAGGAATAATAAAGGAAACAGAAAACAAAATGGCAAACTTAAGCCTTTATATATCAACATTTTCTTAAATCTAAATCGTCTATACCCATTTCAAAACAGACATTGGCAGAATGGATTAAAAAACAATGAATATAATCCAAGAATATGCTGTCTACAAGAAACTCACTTCACATACAATGAAATAAGTAGACTGAAAATAAAAGGTTGGAAAAAGTTGCACCAAGCAAACATTAATCAAAAAGAAAGTAAGAGATGGAGCATCTGAGTGGCTCAGTCAATTAAGCATCTGACTCTAGATCTCAGCTCAGGTCTTGATCTCAGGGCCGTAAGTTCCAGCCCTATGTTGGGCCCCACACTTGGTGTGAAGCCTACTGAAAGAAAGGAAAGAAAGAAGGAAAGAAGGAAGGAGAAAGAAAGAAAGAAAGAAAGAAAGAAAGAAAGAAAGAAAGAAGAAAGAAAGAAAGAAAGAAAAAAGAAGATGGAGGAAGGAAGGAAGGAGAAAAAGAAAGAAAGAAAGAAAGAAAGAAAGAAAGAAAGAAAGAAAGAAAGAAAGAAAGAAGGAAAAGTAAGGGGAAAGAAAATAAGAGAGTAGTTGTCTGTCTTGATACCAGATAAAATACAAAGAAAATTATCACAGCCGAAGAGGTATATTACATAATGAAAAAAAGGATCAATTTAAAACAAGACAAAGAAAGGGTGCCTGAGTGGCTCAGTCAGTTGAGCGTCTGACTCAGGTCATGGTCTCCAGGTTCTTGAGTCCTAGCCGCATATCAGGTCCACTGCTGCCTGCATGGAGCCCTTTTTAGATCCTTTTTTCCCCTCTCACTGCCCCTCCCCCGCTTGCACGTGCTCGCTTGCTCTCTCTCTCTCTCTCTCTCTCTCTCAAAAATAAACATTAAAAAAAGTCTTTCATTAAAAAACAAACAAAAAAACAAGACAAAGAAAAAACTGGTATTCATGAAAAAAAGCTAAAACTCATCAGAACGGCTCACCTATTAATTAAATGTGAAAAATATCAATGCATAAAGATACTTGAGTAACTTTCAGTGTGAACATGAAAATATGACATTATGGTAAGTGTAAATAAATTACCTCCCATTCTGATGTATATTATTCAAAGCCTCCACAAATTTATACTGATGGGTAATTTATGATTGCAGATTTCAAATTTTAGCATGACTCTGAATCACCTCAAAGTCTTGTTAAATCACAGGTAGCTGAGTCAAAAACCCATAGTTTCTGATTTGGTAAGTTGGTATTGGATCTTGAGAATTTGCAACTCAAACAACTTCCCAAATAATGCTGATGCTGTTGGTCTGGGAACTACACTTTGAGAATTACTGCCTTGCCACACCACCACCAGAAGATCAGAGGACAGTTTAATGTTCATTCTAATTCATCATCAGACATTGGAAATGTTACTATATCTCAACTACATCAACTATTTTTTTTTAACATGATGCTGCCTAAAATGAACTACTTCACATATGATTACAAGTATATTTTAAGCAATTGGTACCATATAAATTAAGCCAAACTAAAGAGGCAACTACAAAAAGAATCACTCTTTTAAAAATCTATTACAGTATAGCACTATATATTTGGAACAGTAGTACTACAACAAAACTGATAGTTAAAAGGAAATCTGGAAAATAATGTCCAAAGTGGAAATGAAAATATCAACATGTTCTTCATGGACAATAAGACAGCTGCCAAAATAAAATCAAGCTTCACATTAAACGCAATTCTATCATTCTGTAATTGCTCCCCAAAATGGCTCTAACTGAACTAGAAAAGATGGTATACCTAGCTTTTTTGTTAAAAGCTTAGTTACATGATTCATTAAGTAAAAAATCAGTTTTATCATCATATGTTTCTCAGTCTACCTCTGGAACTCCTTGAAAATCATTTAAAATGGGTTTGTTGAGGGGTAAAGAACAATGAATGAGATTGGTATATGCAAGTCTGGTACGTCAGTGCGCTGAAATATTCATATGATTCTCATACTAAAGTATCTTTTCAGAAATAGAGCCATGGTAATAAGTCTCAGATTCTGAGAAACACAGCATGTTAAAGTAAGAGATTGTGAAAATAAATAGAACCGTAAATAGTGACTGGCTATAAAATCAGCAACTACAGTCAAAAGTGAAAGAAAACATTTTTCGTACGTGTATACATATTATAAAAATCATTTCAGGGTCGAAGTGGTGAGGTAATATCACATATGTATAGAAATTGTCAAAGACATAAATTTTGAATAGAAAGAATTTTATATAGAACAATAACTAAAAATAATGATGCTATTTTTACCAGCAGTCACTTTAGCTGGCCTTTCCCTGGATTGAATTACTACATTATTTTCAGCACATTCCTTCCAACATTCTTCATTTCTACTCCAATATTTTTATTCTGACATGCATTTTCCTTGAATCTTATCATTTTAACTTTTCATGCAGCAAACCTAATGCTTTTTTTTTGAATATGTAGTGATAATTTTGAGGTCTACAGACTAGGCCTTTGAATTTAAACTTTTCATTGTCATTTAACCTTACATAATGCCCTCATTTAATCTTACATAAACAACTTGCCGTAAAAGTATCTGTTTACATAAAAGTATCTGTTTAATATGTATATAGATATCAAGTAAAAGGAAATCCTAAACTCATGCTTAGTTCCAATTTTGAACAATGACCTGTATGCTTGAAAATACTTACTTCTTGAAAGTAAATCTATTCCAATTTCTTTGTATACAGCATTACAGCTATAACATTCCGGGATTATCATCACATAGTTTTCATACCACCTATGATTTGCTTCTGTAATTAACTAGTATAATAATATTATGAGTTTTTTGAGAGAGGATCTCTAGTGTAATCTTCCCCATGTCTAATTTTGTAAATATATTTGTATTCTCTTTTCAAGAATTTAGATCTCTGTCCAAGAGTTCAGCCACATCTGATAAGGGTATAGAAAAATAGCAAAAACAAAACAAAACAAAACACTTCCCAGAGCTTTTCCTCCCATACATTACTGAGTAATCAGTGCTATGTGGTCTGCTGTACATAAATACATTGGGACTTATTCTCAGGAGACCTACATTTTAGGCACCTTTAAGTCACCAAATATTTACTTGGACACACACTAATCATTCATTAAGAAAAAAAATCATTGAGTGCCTCAGTGCTAGCCATTAATAATACTACAATTAAAGACAAAGTCTTTCCTTAAGCCATTTACTACCTGGTAAGCAAAACAGTTATATTATAGTTGGTAAATACTAGCTAAGGTTAATTACAGGTTTTCTAAGTGTCTCAAAGCATGGTTAATCATAGGAGGCTTCCTAACTTGATGTGCAAAGACAAATTGTGTGTCTTAGATTGAGCTGCCTGGAAACAGACTTTGAGATGGAGAATCATGTGTATAAGAGAATGAAATAGTGAGTTCTGCCAAAAAGAAAATCTGGAAGGAGTACCATGTATCCGTTCACTCCGTGTGTGTGTGTGTGTGTGTGTGTGTGTGTGTGTGTCCTAAAAGAAAAACATAAGAGCATCACAAGCAAATAGAACAGGAAGCCAGGAGAGAGAAAGACAGAATAAACATATTCTCAGCAAGTGCCCCTTGTGTGGTGGGAAAATAGGATATAATAAGAGATAAGTTATGAATTTAGGAGTAAGAGTGACAAGACCTTGAGGAGCCATGTATGCCATGGAAAGAGCATTAGAATTTGTCCTGAAAGCAGAGGTGGGAAAATGGGAAGTTTTAAGCAGGGGTAAATGACATACTCTGATCTGTCTGCAGCGCTGCCAAGGGATTAAATAAGAGGTAAGAATAAAGGCAAAATCATGAAATAGTTATAATAGTTTATGGAAGACAAAAATGATGTATTAACATAGAGGCACTTATAGAATGGAACCAGTGGAAAGACTAGAAGGTTAGGAAGGGACAGTGATAGGCTTTGGTGATTGTCTGGATGTGGGGACTGAAGAAGAAAGAAGGCCAATGTGATTTCTTAGTTTATGATTTTAATGACTGAATTAACAATGTTGCCACTGAGAGGATGAAAACCTAAAAGGAAAAGTTAATGCAATATCCAGATGAAGATGTTCAATAAAGAGTTGGAAATGCAAATCTCTGTACTAAGAAGAATAATTTGGGTCAGCAATTTACAGAAAAAATAGAAACAATTAGAATAGATTCAAACAATTTAGGAACGGTGCAGAAAACAAAAAAATGAAGGTGATACTATTATTTAAGGTTGCACTAACTAAAAATAATCTGTAAAGGAGATTATAAAGGAATGATCAGTTCCTTAATTTCTAAAACTGATCCTGTAAATACTGTAAGAACTGGCATTTTACCTCACCTATGTTCAATTTGAGATGCAAGTAAATTGTCTGATAAGAAAAATCCTTGGATAAAATAAATTACTAGATAAACATCATTATTTTATTTAAGTGACTATTCAGTTTATATACCTACTTATCTCAGCAGCTCTTGTCTTTCTTATTTCTTTATTTTTTCTGCCAGGACCTTAATCTCAGGGTTATCTTAAGATTCATTCCTGGTTCACTATTCTTCTTCCTCAGTCCCATTTCTTGGTTTATTTCTTCTACTCTCAAGATTCTAAGTGCCACATATACACTGAGAAGTTTGAACTATTTCCAGATCTGACATATTTTCTGAGGCTCACTCAGAATTACATACAGTCAATGATGTGCCCACTAAAATCCCAATTTAAATTGTCATCTTCCCCGCAACTTTTATTTTTTTTTAATGAAATTTATTGACAAATTGGTTTCCATACAACACCCAGTGCTCATCCCAAAAGGTGCCCTCCTCAATACCCATCACCCACCCCCTCCTCCCTCCCACCCCCCATCAACCCTCAGTTTGTTCTCAGTTTTTAACAGTCTCTTATGCTTTGGCTCTCTCCCATTCTAACCTCTTTTTTTTTTTTTTCCTTCCCCTCCCCCATGGGTTCCTGTTAAGTTTCTCAGGATCCACATAAGAGTGAAACCATTTGGTATCTGTCTTTCTCTGTATGGCTTATTTCACTTAGCATCACACTCTCCAGTTCCATCCACGTTGCTACAAAAGGCCATATTTCATTTTTTCTCATTGCCACGTAATATTCCATTGTGTATATAAACCACAATTTCTTTATCCATTCATCAGTTGATGGACATTTAGGCTCTTTCCATAATTTGCAACTTTTATTTCTATATTCTTGATAAAGTTAGTACCATAGTCTATGCAGTTACCCAAGCCAGAAATTTGAGAAAATATAGACTCCTCCCTTTCCTCACATCTTATAGTCAATCACTACATTCTTATGATTATATCTTTTTTTAATTAATAAACTTTATTTTCAGAAGAGTTTTAGGTTCACAGAAAAATTAAGTGGGAAGTACAAGTAATTTCCTTTACCTCATCCCTGCCACACACACAATCTTCCCTGCTATCCACACCTCCATCACAGTGGAACATTTATTACAATCCATGAAACTCTCTTGACAAATCTTTATAACTCAGTCTATAGTTTACTTTAAGGTACACTTTTGGTGTTATAAATTCTATGGGTTTTGACAAATACATTATGGTATGTACCCATAATTATAGTATCATACAGTAATTTTATAGCCCGAAAAATCTTCTGAGTTATGCCTCTTCATACCTCCCTCTCCACTGAACATTGGAAATCACTTATCTTTTTACTGCCTTCATAGTTTTGACGTTTCCAGAATGTCATATAGTTGAAATCATAGCCTTTTCACTTAGTAATATGCAGTGAAGGTTCTCATGTCTTTTCATGGCCCTGATAGTTCATTTATTTTTAGAGCTAAATAATATTCCAGTGCTTGGAGGTACCACTGTTTATGTACCCATTCACCTACTGAAGGACACACTGATCACTTCCAAGTTTTGGCGATCATGAAAAAAGGTGTTATAAACATCTATGTGCAGATTTTTGTGTGTACAAAAGTTCTCAACCCCAGGAGGCACAACTGTTAGATTGTTCTGTAAGAATATGGTAGTTTTTAAGAAACTACCAAACTGTCTTCCAAAGTGGCTGTACCATTTTGCATTCCCACCACAATGAATAAGACTTCCTGTTGTTCCACATCCTCACTAGTATTTGATGCTGTACGTGTTCTGGATTTTGGTATATAGTAGTATCTCACTGTTGTTTTAGTTTACAATTCCTTGATGACGTATGATGTTGGCCATCTTTTGATATGCTTACTTCCATCCGTATATCTTCTTTGGAGAGGTGTTTAGCTTTTGGGGCATTTTTTTATATCAGGTTGTTGTTAACTTATTGTTAGATTTTAAGAGTCACTGTATATTTTAAGGAACAGTCCTTTATCAGATGTATCTTTTGCAAATCTTTTCTCTCAATCTGGGGCTTGTCTTCTCATTCTCTTGACATTGTCTTCTACAGAGCAATTTTTAATTGAATGAAATCCAGCTTAGCAAATCTTTCTCTCATGGGTTGTATTTTTGGTGTAGAATCTAAAAAATCATCACCATATACAAGGTCACCTATATTTTCTCCTATGTTTCCTAAGATATTTGTAATTCTTCATTTTACATTTCAGTCTATAATGCACTTTGAGCTAACTCTTGTGAAGAACATATGGTCTGTGTCTAGAGTTCATCTGTATCTCTTCTCAACCTACCTTCTCCTCACTGTCCCAATTACTATTTTCCTCATCATTTCCTCAGCAGCCCTTCCTAGATTGTTGCATTATCCACTTAAGTTTGTCTTCTTTAACCCAGGATAATGTATCTAACAAGAAAATCACGCCCTATGACTGCTGAAAGCCTCCTCTGGCTTCCATTCCTAAAAGGATTTGGTATGATCTTTAATGTCTCATACAAAGTCTTTTGTATTTTCTTCCTACCTCTCCAGTTTCAGCTCTCCACCACTTTCTTCTACAGTCACACATTATTGAACTATAATTGCTTGCATGAAATTTGTAATTCGCATCTATTTGCATTCATGAATATTATTCCTTTTGCTTGTTTTCCTTTCTGACTTTTTCTTTAGCTAAAACTATAATCCAAGTATCCTTTCCATAAGAGAGCATTCCCTGATCCCAGAGCTTATTTTAAAATTCTGCACCCATTTTCTCAGCTTCTCTAAGGCTCCATATACTCCCGGATGGTCACACTTCACAGACTTGATTGCTATGTGTGTGTTTATATGTCTGTCTTTCCTGATAGACTGTCAGCTCCTCAAAGATAGGCGCAATGTCTAAATCATGTCTTCAGATTTATACAGCCCTGGCACAGGCTAAATCCTTCAGGAATATGTGTTGAACTGATAATAATACTACAGATGCAGTACGACCACTGTCATCCTACCTGTACCATTCCAAAATATCCTTGATTTAACTCTTCACCTTTGCCCCTCTAAATGATGACTGAGAACAGAAGAGATTAAAGAAGGGTAAGAATTAAAGTCAAGTTTAATAAGAACTTCTGCTCTGGGCTGTACTTTCCTTTTAAAGCCTGTTGTGATACACTTGCTTTCTTAAGCACCAAAACGAACTGAAATAAATGATGCCAAGATGGCTCATTCTTTCACCATCAAATAGTGTCCAAAATCTGGCAGTTGTGCCAAGAACTTGGAATGGGAAGGCCTGTTTACTATTTCTGGCTTTGACTCCAACTTGCTGAATGTCCTTGAGCAATTTCCTTAACCTCTATTTGCTTGCATTTCCTGTACTATAAAAGATGCCTATGAGTGCTTCACAATGAGACTCTTGGGAATCCTTATTTGAAAGGCAGTACAGAAATGTTTTTATTTACATCTCTTTGAGAGTAAGGTACTTGAATATGAGCAAAAAGAAAGACCCTCCCAAGAGGTTAAAATCAAGAAGTAGAGAAGACCTGAAATCAAGTTAGGTGATGAATTGCAAAGCCTATTCTGTTTTTTAATACGAATGAGTGTATTGCCTCAAACTAGCGTAGATCATTTCAAAACAAGAAGGCTTTATTTTCCAGTCATTTAAGGCAAGCCAACCTGTGTGGCCACCCTACAAGCTAACAAAATGTGTTTTTGTACAGCAGCATGTATCCTACTTTTATGTTTATACAGTCATGTACAGTACACTTGCTTAAAAACTATTTTTCCCCCAAAATGACAAGTTGTTGAAATTTACGCCTTCTTAACTATGTACTTTTAACTACACAGACAGTTGAATACATAAAATCTACTTTGACAAGATATAAAGGGCAGGATAAAGTGATAAGGATTTGGAATATGGTAATCTAGGGTATTTTATTAGAAGTCATTTTTAAGTCATGAATGGTAAAATTTAATAAAGTATTCCACATGATCTCTTATATAAGTAGAATTTATAAGGTTTTGAAGGCTTTTTTTATTGTTGTTATCAAAGGAGAAAGTTCTCAGGACAAGCTATAATTTGTTAGAAAATATAAAGGTTGTGATAGAAAGCCTAAAGAATGCATTTTCTATATTCTGATGAAGATGCAAATCTAGAATATCCTTTAACTTTACAGCAAAGTGATGTAAGAATTAAACATTTGCATATTGCTTATAAATAACCTTCCAGATTAATGGCAGCTAGTCATCTCCAGTGGCCTCTTTTTAATATTGTCACATGAATAAAGGACGATTTTGTTTCAAGATAGAAAAGACTTCCTTAACTTTACATAGAAGGTTAAACCCATCTCCTCTAGTTCATCTGCACATTCAGGTGCTCTCAACAATTATTAGCACTGCATCTTTCTATACACTGTTGCCAGAGTTAGCTTTGGAAAACCATAAATTATAAAGTCCACATGGCGATGAAAATAACTTTGATGGTTATTCATTGCTTTAAAAACAAACTGTACCTTGGGGCACCTGGGTGGCTCAGTCGGTTGAGCGTCTGACTTCGGCTCAGGTCATGATCTCGCGGTTTGTGGGTTCGAGCCCCACATCGGGCTGTGTGCTGACAGCTCAGAGCCTGGAGCCTGCTTGGGATTCTGTGTCTCCCTCTCTCTATGCTCCTCCCCTGCTCATGCTCTGTCTGTCTCTATCTCTCAACAATAAATAAATATTTTTAAAAATTAAAAAAAAACTGTACCTCTAGCCTAATAGTTAAGTCTTTCATAAAATGCTCCCAATCTGACATTCCTGTTTTATCTTTAAGTAAGTCCTTTTCTCTACTAGTTTTACCACTGTGATCTTATTTCAAGATTCAGATCAAAGCCCATAATTC
This sequence comes from Prionailurus bengalensis, assembly GCF_016509475.1. Taxonomy (NCBI): domain Eukaryota; kingdom Metazoa; phylum Chordata; class Mammalia; order Carnivora; family Felidae; genus Prionailurus; species Prionailurus bengalensis. The sequence goes on along the minus strand of NC_057353.1, from coordinate 24,589,800 downwards.
CACCCTCCTAGCCTTTCCTTTGTGCCATAGCATGTTGTTTAATTCCCACCATCGTACTACTTACCATACTCCATCTTTATGAGAAATACTCGTAAAATATTAAGAGTATAATATAATACATAATACTCATAATACTTAGAAAGCAACAACCCTATTTACTTAGAGAAGATTGTTTGAAAAATCAAGTATTTTAAAGTTGCTGCCATCAGACTCCATGCTGGGGGTACAGTACATCGTTCACTCAACTGAGCACTGATTGGACAGTCAGGACTTTTTTAATCACCAGTGGTAAAAACTCATGACTTAGCTCAGCAAACTTCTTTGTCAGACTGCACAGTTATTTTATATGATCAAAGATAGCAAGAGACAATGAAACTGTCAAACTGTCTTTAACATGATCAAAATTTTTAAAATGAGAATACTCATTTCTGATGAGAATGTGTTTAAACAGATATTCTTATGCGCTATTTTTAGGGCATAAATTGATGTAATACTTTTGGAAATATATTTTGTGCATGTATTAAGAGCCTTAATATATTGATTCATTTTGATGCAATAGTTCTACATAAAATAATTCATAAAGATTATGTCACAAAATATGTACGTGCACATGTACATCCTAAAACTTAGAAATAAATTGTTGTTAAGATAAAGATAATTATGAGATAACTTCAATTGGAATATAAGTAGCAACTTATTTACTCCTTCCATTTTAGCAATGAAGTGACTGAGATTTATTCTGTTCAACAACTACTGAGTATTGTTATGTGGCAGAATATTCGTGACATTCTGTTACAGCATTTAATCAAAAGATGAAGATTTCTGTCCTCAAGTAAATCACATTATCATGGGGAAGGGCTAAAAGAAAACAAAATAAAATATCCACACTATGCCACACTCTTTACTAGACAATTTCATACTCTATTTTGCTTATACTCAGAACAACACCGAGGGGTAGTAGCAGGGCTAAGATTCAAACCCCCATTTATCTGATTTTGAAGCCAACAATTTTTTTCTTGTCAGATTTGTGAAATTTGGGGCATTTTTTAGTTTTCTCTTTTGTAAAACTCCCCTTGGGATATGAATGCAATCCAAGGTTACTATAAGACTGTTTTAATTAATGACTTTTAAAAGATGGTAAGGGGTGTTCATTTTATCTTTCTAATCATATTTTTAAAGGTGAAAAACTGACCTTAAGGCCCTAGCCTGGAGACAGATATGCCAAGCACTGGAAAGGTTGCCTTGGAATTAAATAAAACAGTTCTCTAATAGAGCTGTAGAGCTGCAACTTAATGAGAACATTTATATAAGCTTTTGGAGTAAACTCAGTGCTCACTGGAAATCTACTGTATTCAGTTTCTGCTTTTAATACACACTAATAACTCAGAGTCCCCCTAAGAGAGCTTGAGAATTTGGTGTAAAATAAATAATATGGAATTAGTTTCTCTGGATTCATTCCCGATTGTCACAGCTAACAAATTATTGATCCTAAGAATTATTTATCAAAGGTAGAGTTGGCAGAAAAAAGTAAAAATATGCCATCATTCAAAATTTAATGATGTAAACAGCTAGACTTACTCTAGCTTCACTAGGCTAACTTGCCAGTCTACAGCTTGTGCCAACCATAATAAGCAATGCTGACCTCATGCCAAGATGTTGGAGTATAAAGCTGAAGCTATTACAAGGTTTCCATTCTATAATTTCGTATTAAGTTGCTCTACTCTTTTCCCCATGTAAACAAGTGAATTTTTTCACATATGAGGTATATTAAGTTCACAGATTGAACTGGATAATCACTTGGCTTAAATTATACAACTGTTTATGTTCTGAGTATAGATAAGTTAAAGTCCTGAGTGCTCTTTTGAAAGGTTGTGACTAATTTTTTTCATCAAAAAGGTTTCATTGACAACAATATAATCTAAGATTTTGGCATTACTTTTTCAAAAGTTCACAAGAGAAAGCCTGATTCCAAATTCACCAGCCTAAGTACAGACCCATGTAAAGATGAAGAATTCATCACTAATAACTGGCCTTTCTTAACTTTCAAATTTTGATAGAAAATCATTCTATAATGAAAACATTGTAAACCAGAAGTATCAAAAGAGAATATTATCTTCTTTAAATTATGTTTCTCCTGGTAATTTTGTCTCAGGAGGCTTATCACTCTAGGATCTGATCCTCAGCCTTACAGGTTTCATCTCATCATATGGAAATCAGCATAGTTCAGGTGATCAGACTTATATATTATACACCACTTTAACAGTAAACTTATGAAATGACAGAATTTTAATTTCCTCATTTATAATGTCATACCAATGATCAGGATATGTATTTCCACATTGAAAGATAGTCCTTAGCAAAACAGGGGTGTCTGGGTGGCTCAGTCGGTTAAGCGTCCGACTTTGGCTCAGGTCATGATCCGGTGGTTTGCGAGTTCAAGCCCCATGTCAGGCTCTGTGCTGATAGCTCAAAGCCTGGAGCCTGCTTCGGATTCTGTATCTCCTTCCCTCTCTGCCCCTCCCCCACTCTTCCTCTCTCTCTCTCTCTCTCTCTCTCTCTCTCTCTCTCTCTCAAAAAATGAATAATCATTAAAAATTAAAAAAAAAAAAAAGAAAGATAGTCCTTCCCAAAATAAATTAAATGCCTGAGAGACAAAATGAGTCCAGTTAAGGCTTCTTGTTGAATACAGAATTCAATTAAATGAGACTGAATACTCTTAGAAGCTGTCTTACTCCTTTAGGGAAGAGCCTATAGAATGATCTTGGATGCAATGTAGAGTACAACAATTTCATTTTAAGAATTATTTTATCTTCCAAATAGGGCCTCTTGTCATCATATTGTGATAAGTAAATGCTGACAATTTTTAATATGCAATATTTTAATTATAAATCAGTAGTTTCAAAAGGGGTAAAATACTGCTTTCTCTACAGTTATTATATCCACCTATTTCCTTTCCAAAAATAAATTGGCAAGGCTTTGAAATTTTTTCATCAGCAATTCCAGAAAGAAACAGGTTATATACGTAGTTAGTGATCTCAACTCAAATTTCAAAATTTGGTCCAAAGGCAAATGTTTAATTATTAGCATGAGAAAAGCTCTTAAGCTCAACCAAGAAAAGCTGTATATTTTTTCTTAAATTTTTTTTAATGTTTATTTATTTTTGAGAGAGAGAGAGACAGAGCACAAGCAGGGGAAGAGCAGAGAGAGAGGGAGACACAGAATCTGAAACAGGCTCCAGGCTCTGAGCTGTCAGCACAGAGCCCGGAGCAGGGCTCGAACTCACAAACCATGAGATCATGACCTAAGCGGAAGCCAGACGCTCAGTCGACTGAGCCACCCAGGTGCCCCGAAAAGCTGTATATTTCTTAATTTCACTCATGTGACCAGAAAATATGTACAACTTGATTCACTTCAATTCAGGTCAATAAATATTTATTGAACAGCCACTACATGCCAACCATTGTGCTAGCTACTGGAGTGTGAAAGCACAAAGAGGAATCCATTACCCAACCATTAAAAAATAACTAGCTGTTGGAACAAATTTAAGGTTAAAAACAGCTTCAGATTTCTCCATGATATCTTATTATCATAAGAAAAACTATGTTTTTCAGAATTTTTAAAGGTGAGAGAAAAAATATAAAAATAAAATTTCCAAATGGAATGTGTAAGCATACATTTTATAAAAATTTCTACTTTTCCCAATAAATCAAAATTAGAGAATAAAAATAAAATACAGAGAGGGAAAAACATGCATCATGTTAACTTATTATTATCACTCAAACTGGAACATAAAGTTTCAAAAATTTAATATAGGTTAAAAATCACATCAAAATAGAATATTATTATTGTAATTTGAATGGCACTTTTTCCAACTCTTCTTTAAATAAATCATATAAGTTCTATACATTAGAAAGCAAATATGAAAGAAATTTATTTTCAGTGTGAACATTTGGGGATTTATATGCAGCATCAGAAAAATGGTAACAGTTAGGTCCACATATGCATTAAATTCTGCATACCATTTTTTCCTGTGCCCTCTTACAACTCTCCATAAACCCCTATGGATTATGAAGCCTGCTTCAGGCATTAACGGTTAACGTTCTTCTTGCCATAAGAGCATGATACCTGCTAGCACACTTTTTCAATATTCTCATTTGAATGTTGACATCTTTACCTATTTCAATATAGGGGCATTGTGTTGTCTCTTGTGGTCCTGCCTAATGTCACTTCCTTGCCTTAAAAAGACTTGCCTCTCTCCAGCTATCTCAATATATATCAAGTTCTACCTGACTTGAGATCTCCCTTACATCACTCTTCTGCCCTTCAAAGTCCATTTCTAGGACAAGCCAGTTTGAAATTTCTCACTGTGGTTAATATTTCCATTCTAATAGCCTTTCAAGATATTATAACGACCACATATTTATATCTGATTGATAGTATTAAAAAAAATGATAGATTGATTGGATGGGGGACAAACTAAAGCCAAGAAGTCTATTCATAACTCTACTTCCATTATCAAGTGGAAAGGTAATAGGGCTTGAACTAAGGCAATCTGGACTCAAGTGCTGGCTGTTCTACCATCATAATCCTGGTGCCCATAAGCTTCATCTTCCTATTTCCACTTCTTTTGTTGTACCTTTTAAGTTAACAGATGATCTTAATATGGTACATTTGCAAAGCCTGGGTTTACTTTCTATCATTTTATTAACCTTTTCCATATCCTTATATCTTCATTTTTATCTTTTTTTTCTAGTCTAATTTAAATTGTCTTGAAAAGTATTGATTGCCAACTGCTTATAATGGCTGCGATGAAATTAATAAGTATATTTGCATATTTATACCAGAAATGCATATAAAGAGAACTTCTGAACTTCTTTCATTTATTCCAAATATAAATTTTCCAACTTTAGGAGATAACACATAAGGAGTAGCAGACTATGGGAGCTTTTGTTTTATCTACCCCAGATGCCCTATCCTTCTTCTAAAAACAACAGCCTCTTTTTTTGGATAACTCCTCCCCATTTCCATGAGGTTAAATAGAACTGTCAGCATGCCCTCCATTCCCCAGCATCTATGGCAACAGGCAGGACACTTAAGTTTGGCCAATCAGGCTATTCCCAGTTCAGAAATGACAACTGACCCATCTCTATCCAATAACCATTGACCAAACACTGATCTGCTCAGAAAATTTCTGTTAGAGATAGCAGAGAAGGCTCTCTTTCCCATGGAGCCAGTATGTTGAAAGGAATAAGTCTGAATATGTTTGATGACATCTCATTCATCTTTAAGATAATAAGAGGGAATTAGGTCAGTTTACAAAGAGTTTCACAGAGAAATAAATATGAAATGTTAATGGAAAGAGCGATTAAAGCATCATTTGTGCCTCCAAAATGAGCTCTGGAATAAATAATATGAAGAGTAAAATGTCTAGGTTTCAATTTAAATAGAATTCATCAAAATATTTACATGCCAAGAAATGTAGTGTTTTGTGTGAGGAAGACTGAAATTAAATTGGTTCCAAAAGCCTGGTGCCTGTATGCTCCCAAAGCAGGCACACTTCCTTTCCAAGCTTCTAGCCAAGCACAAACTTAAGTACAGGTTCATGAGCCACTCTTTCTGAGCAGTCTACTCTAAACTCACACAGTCCCTATCTAGGACACTAACCATTCTTCCAATTATCAGTTCCCCAATGATGGGTCTCAACAGGCTCCTGGATTTAGAAGTTCATATTCCCCAGTACATGCCCACATTCCACTGCCCACAATCCACAGACAGAGGCCTAAATGGAGAACTCCATTACTGTGTAGCATCTTTCCTGTCCACAGCATGGCTGTTTCACCTTCTAGTCTTGTCTTATTGCCCTGCTCCATCAAAAATACCCCCATTTCACTGCACTCTATGTTTCCACCCCATGCAACTTCCCCACCAGCCATAAAATATTGACAGCTAATCAAAACCTAAACCGAATATAGGTTACTCAGATAAATTTTGGAAGATTGTTAGGAGTGGGGGAAAACACCACAGATAGTAAGCACAGACTGGCAAAAAGAGAAGATATTTAGGTGGGAAATACTATCTGACCCTTTATACATTACATGTAAATGCTATCTGACCAGTGAGAAGCAAGAGAATGGCTCCCAGGGCTTTTTCATTGAGATAGAGGTAATCTTGCCATAGTTTCCTAACTTCCTCAACTTCCATCCCAGGGGGTCCACCAGATATTTCAAGTCTGCCTTTTGCTCTTAGTCCACAGAGACCCTACTCTTCACTCTGAAAGTCAGTAGCCCTTCCTATGATTCTATGGCTGGCCTATGCCTATCCTACTGGTAAAGGCCTGGCTCAGAGAAGCCAATTGTGGGAACAGGTCTCCTATCTTGACAATGATGCCAAGCATATTAAAAAGCATTCATTTATGTCAACAGTGCTCTTAACACCTTCCCTTGATTCAGGGACATGCCCCAGGAAACCAAAGAACCTGAACCTGAGGCCCTCCCCTTGCCTCAGAACTTGTCCTTTTATGTGTTCTATTTTGGACCCCAGGGTCATGTACACTGTGCCTTTTCTTATCAAGGACACTGCCTTTTGTTTTTGTGGGTTCCCTTGAACTCATACCACACAGGTCAACATCACTCAATTTCCATACTCCAGCCAAAGAAAGACCATTGGGCCATCTATTTGCCCAAGATAAGAAATATGTATGTGTTAAATATCCCCTTTATCCAAAAATATCTGGAATATAATCGAACCAAATGAGTATTTCAAAGAAGACTTTTCTACCAATGACTTCTTGGAGCCAATGAGTATGATTGTGCCCATATTTCTTTGTGTGAAAAATAAGTGCATAAAACAAATTCAACAGAATTAGAGGTGGAATTGGTAAAGCAGGCCTGGAAAGTGCAAATGCTGCCAGACAGTTTCCAGAGATGGCATGTCACTATTGCTCGTTCTCTTCTCATATCCAAAATCCAAAAAAGTGAGAATTACTTCATAGTCACAGAGAAAATATCTATAGTGCCCCAACCACATGTGGGGATTGTGTTGACTGATACACTTAAATACAATAATACTCCTAATATACACTGTATTAAGAAAAAATATCCTGGTCAGCCTATGTATGCACATAGCTAAACCCACTTACACCATATGTAGATAGATAAACATGACAGAGAAAAAGAGTTGCCTATGGGTCTACTCAAAGTCAGTATTACTTTTCTTGCATCTAAGTTTTGCACATGAGTTAAATCAGAGATTGGTGGTTTTGGGGACACATATAGTATCAGCAACCAATCAGTGAATGTGCATGTGTCATTGAGGGAAGGGAAGAAAATTTAATTAGGTGTTCTAGGCAAATCAAGCCACCCACGAATGTATTTTCTGGACATGGTGGTATTTTTACTGGCATGACATAGTTACATGATGCTATTTTCCTCAGTTAATTTATTTTTTGAACAAAAGTTTGACCAAAGAAGTTAGCAAAAGTCATATTTTTATTTTTTCATTTGAAGGGGTGGTTCAGAGGAGGCATCACTTTGGCATTGTCGTAAGAATGGCTGTAGGGTCTAAAACTGGTTAAAATGGCATTACTGGAGTAGGATTAAGAATTCTTAGGGGGTAAAAATTAAAACCTGGTGAAATCTGAAAAGCTCTCTGGGAAAACTGACACTCAGTTTCACACACCATTCCATTATTAATAATTAGCTCATTTTCCTAAGGAGAAAAAAAATGTTCCAGATGGCCAGTGAGGAAAAGAAACAATAGCCAACAGTAAACAGATTCGAAGGTAAAAGTCAATAAGGTGGTTAGCATTGTGCAAGCACTGTCAACAGTACAGAAGAATTAGAAGGCATGATCACTATCAAGACACATTAAAATAAGAGAATGATAAAACACAGAGCAAAGAAAACCAGGTGGTGTGTAATTTTAAACATACAACAATATTCTTTCCCGCCATCTTTCCTGGCTAATTCCTATTCATCTTTCAAGATTCATTTTACATATAGGTCCTTTAGGAGGCATGCCCCAATATGCCACACTTCCCTTGTCCTGGCCCCACATCGCACTGAGTGGTATTTCACTGCACTATGTCTATCTCTACAGTGTAGTGAAGGTCACATTATGTCATTACAATCTCCCCAACTGGGCAATGAGTTCTTGAGAACCACGTCTTTTCATTTTTGTTTTCCAGTACTTGGCATGACTGGCAGTGAGTAGGAGCTCAGTAAGTGTTTGGTATATTAGTCTTAAACTATCAAGTGGGGTCAGAGAATAAGGAGAGCTAAAGAAGTAAGGTATGTAGTGAAAATGGATTTTAATATTCACCCGTTCCAGAGTTAGAGTGGGCAACTCTCTTTTCTCTGCACAGCACGCCTCTTTTCAGAAAAAAAAAAAAAAAACAAAAAAACTACTCTTTTCTCATTCCATGTTATTCTAGGATGCCTTCCCTTAACCATAGCCATGTGACCCAAACTATGTACAGCAAAGAATTGGACATATAACTCAATTATAGTTGATTAGAAACTTTTCTTGAAATGTACCACCTAACCACAGTGTGAAAGAGGGTTTTTCTCCTTTTGTATATCAACCAAGAAGCCTGTCATCTACTACCTTGTCATCCACATGGGGAGAATCAGCAGAAGATGGCCAAGAAAAGAGGCAAGATGTACCAAGAAAAAGAATCAAGACAAGCATCAGATCCAGATTTGGGCCTACAATCCATATTATGTTTTTGGGGTTTTTTTTGTTTTTTGGTTTTTTTCAGCTGGAGTAAAAGATAACAGTCACTTAGAACCCAAAAGATCCCAGCCTAATGTAATAAATTTACACTAAAATGTATAGTAAACCAAATTCTGCCATATTTGTTTTAAATTCCAAATTATCTCCTATGATTAACATTATTATTACTCAAATGTTAAAAATCAGTAAGTCGAGGCTCAAAAGAGTTAAAATATCTTCCTTATAATCTTACAGGAAATGTGTCAAATTTACCTAGATATTCTGATTTCAAACGTGATGCTCTTTTCATTATACATTGCTGCTTTAGGGTGGAGTTAAGACTTCAGCTCAAATTTAGAAAAGCACAAAACATGCTATTACACAAATGTACAGCAGGGTGACCTGGGTTGGAGCCTATCCCTCTGAGAAGGAGAACTGGAGAACAGAAACTGTCCTCATTTCTGTGTAGAGTACCAGATGGCTTTTGCTCAGACAAGTGCAATTTTTTTTCTTTTCTTCCCCCTCTAGTCTTTCAGCAAGCCCCATATGAAGTCAGTCATACTCAGTGCTATATGCTGTTTCAGCATGAAGTATACTCCACCCTTGAGAGTGGAGTATTTCAGGAATGACGTGATTTGTGTGTATGGGGTGGAGGATGGGAAGGTAAGGAGAAGAAAGACAGACTATGTATATATTCATATAAGGAACTGGGGCTTCCACTGGGTTGAAACACCATATAAACATAATATTGTTAGTAAAATTGAAGACCTGGTTAAACTGGAAAACCAGAGGTAAGAAAGACTTTTTGTTTTTAAATATGGAAACAGAAGAAGCCATAACTGAAAATAAAGTGGGGTTCCTGGATAGTCAGTCTCCTGTGTTTTTGGTTGGTGAAAGTCAATGGAATCCTTTCATAGCAAGCAAAATTGGCTACAGGGGCAGCTGACATTGGAAACACAGCACAGAGCTCATGTTTTGTGGAGTTTATTGACTGCTTCCCAAACAGAAGAAATAAACAGAGGACTGGGTTTTTAATTTTAGGATCTATTTGCACCCTACTAAATTAGAGAACCCAAATGACGTCTGCCCGGAGGAACTCCTGGCTGCACCAGTGCTTTCTTTCCTAGCTTGACAAAAGATGATTCAGTTCTAAGTAGGCACATATCACTCCATTGGCCAGAAGTACCAGTCACTGGAATGAAACACAAAATAATGCTGTTGCCATTGTGTTTGTGATAATGTTACACTTTAGCTCTGCCAGTTATGTAGTTTCAGTTCAGTTTTAAGAACTTTATGCAAAAAACAAGCTATGCACTAAAAGTCATAAACCATCAAGTTTGCTAACCTATGGCTTGAATTGGGGGGACTTATAGCTTCCCCCCTCAAAATTCCCAACTAAGTTTCACTTTGAACTTGTTTTGTAAACACTTATCAAACATTTTCCATATATATTATTTTCTTCTTATCTAGTTTATATATTTTTGTAAATATATAAATAGATTATGAATATATTGAGAATGAGAGCCCAAAGAGAGTAAGGAAGTTTCCTGTATTTGTAGGATTCAGGATAGTGCCTGTCACATAGTAACTACACAATAAACTCTGTCATAAAACAGAAAACAACACACACACGCACACACACACACACACACACACACACACACACACCCTTGTGAAAGGTAGTGTGCTTGACTTTAGAATGATGCGTTTTTATCAACAGTTTTGCTCTGTATGGTCTTATGCCTTCCATGAAATTAATGAATTATTAATACAAAGATATAACCTTATATCTGTAAAGCAGCTACAGGTAATGAAGTGTAATTTTTTTCTTCTCAAAGCAGCTAATGTGTATAAGATTTCATGGAGGCATTGTGAAGAAATTATGCTTCCAGTAGTTTAGCATAAGTATGCTTTTAGTATGCTTTTATGTTGTGGGGGCAGCTATTTATTTAAATCAAATAACTTATAGGGACATCTGGTTGGCTCAGTTGGTTGAACGTCCAACTCTTGATTTCAGCTCAGGTCACGATCCCAGGGTTGTGGGATCAAGCCCCACGTCAGGCTCTGTGCTGAGCATGGAGCCTGCTTAAGATCTCTCTCTCCTCTTCTGCACCTCTCCCCAGCTGTCTGTTTCTCTTTCTTTCTCTCTCTCTCTCTCTCTCTCTCTCAAATTAAAAAAAAAGAAAAAAAAACTTCTTCCAACACTCAGTTCTGAATTTCACAAAGAATATTTCATGTATCATGTATGAATTTGCATATGCCCTTTATTAGCAGTCAAAACCATCATACAAAGACATGAATTTTGAATTCGGAGTTCGAATTTACTAGTTAATAAAAATAATACTGTCTTTGTATCTCAGTGTTCTTACCCCCAAAACAGAAATAATATTACCTATTCTATCTACCCTCACAAAGTCCTTCTGTTTGCATGACAGTGCTTTTAGAATTCTTAAGTATTATATAAATAAAAGATATTATTGTATTCAATAACACAAACTCAAACTTCCAGATAACCTTAAAAAGATAATATTCAGGAAGATGCAGCAACCAGCCAAAATTTAATTTAATTAAAAATATTTATCAAGTACCATTATATATCAGACAATATTCAAACATTTGAAATGTGGTGGACAAGACAAACAGAACACCCTGCCTTCAGGGAGCTTATCATCTTGCTGACAGATATGTTAGAGGGTGTGTGTTTATAAAGTGAGGACACATGTTTAAGGGTGGGCAGAGAGGAAAGAGAATTATTTTAAATACTAAATGTACTGTTTCTTCTTCTGGCTTCTATGAAAGCTAACCTAATTCATAGCAAAGGAGTATATAAGTCTGTATTTCTTTATACAGAGATGTACTGAAGGAAGGGGGAAAAATGAGTCTAAACTTTAATGCCACTAAGTCCCTTTTGGTTAACTAAATTAACTCATATGAAGCCGTGATGAGTCCAGAATTATGTGGAATTGCTTAACATTACAAGGTGAGAGGATCTTGGTGTACTGGTAAAAAAGAGGGCCTAGAAAAGAGACTAAAAAGATAACAAGGTGTAAAACTTATAAAACAATCTGGTTGGTATGGAAGTCCACTGGGACAAAATGTGTATGGAATTCAAACACTGGGATGCCTAAAGGATTATTAAATCACAGGAACTTATAATCAGTTTTGAATCATTTTTGTTTCAATATGAATGTTTTCCATTACCCTAGACTAAGGAAAGGTCCACTATACACACAAATACTTGGGTTTTAAGAAACTCAAGGAAAAGCAATTTTTTTTCTATACATGTATTGGTATGGAGCAAAGAGAGGAGAAGAGTCTCAGGAAGTGAGACATGAAACTGAACATTCAATAGGACCAAGAACTAGGATCCCACAGTCACCACAAAAAGTAAGATCCTAGGAGTGCACAGCAATCTAAGTGAAAACATGAGATACTGCCTACCATCTTACACATATGGAAACTGAATACAGATCTGTGGGTCTGAGCCAAGTTTATACAAATATCATGCAGATTTAAATAGATGCCTTCAAGTAACGTTCCCCCCACCCCCAACATTGCAACATGCTGTTTTATTCCAATGGAAAAGACTTCTAAAACCAACAAGCAGAAGTAGAGAAGTAAAGAGTATTCTGTATTTAGATTGTGGAGATCTACAGATACCTTGGTATAGTGGGACCATAAATTCTGGGGCCAGAGAAGCAAGTAATGGGGCTGATTATAAAATCACCCATTTCATAGTAATGGAAAGCTTTATAAGGATCAAGAAGGAGCTTGGAATATCCCATAGGCAAAAGAGAGCCTCATAAGCAGAGAAATGATACATCCGATTTATGACTTAGTAAAAATATTTGGCATTGTGAATAACATGTCTATAAGGATATAAGGATAGGTATATGGTGAAAAAGACTACTCATGAATCAGTTTAGCAACAGAATTAGCAACTGTCCTGTTATCTAATACCTGAGCAGTTTCATTCAAAATTTTCTTCAGAGGTCTAGCATCCTTGCCAGTGTAAAGTACTGAGCAGCAGAAATATGCTGCCTAAAAAAATGGAAACTCAGATTCAAGTTTAAAAAGACAAAACCACAGGAGGATGACTTTGGTATTTTCTTTTAACTAATGAAAACATCAAAAATTGCTAATACCCACAGTTTTCCAGGAAGAAAGAATTGCTTTACATAGGACTTTCCTGCCAAAGTTTTCTTCTCCCCTACGTTTTAAAAGAGAGCCTTTGGGGCACCTCATACTTTATAAACTCAGTATTTGAATCATTATTTCAGTTTTAAAAATTCTGTATGGAAGGTAAGTTTCCCTTGTAAAAAATGTATGCTACAGGCTGACAACTGAGAAAGCCAGAAGATTAATATTTTTTTAAATGCAGTTCAATGTATTTGAAAGATAGAAAGGAGGATCTTTAAAATATGTTAAACTGGAAAAACAATCATGAATATATAAGAATATTGTGAATAAAATTGAACACAGAATCACCCATGATTAATTTCTTAAATTTCCTACACAAAATAGTTTTTTTTTTCATGTTTTAAGAGATAACACAAACAAAAAGAAGAAATGCCCAATGGTTAAAGAGTATCAAAAAGAAGGCATATCTGTTCAAATGCTATTTACTTTCTTTGTCTGTCAGAGTATTTGAGAAACTGACTATGGGAAAATTAATTCTTCCAATTCATGGACATATAAAATCTTTACATTTATTTTTTGGTTTGTTTCTTCACCTCCACAGTTAAATCTTATTCCTAAGTATTTAATTTTTTAAATACTATTAAAATGGGACTGGGGCGCCTGGGTGGCTCAGTCGGTTAAGCGTCCGACTTCGGCTCAGGTCATGATCTCACGGTCCGTGAGTTCGAGCCCCGCGTCGGGCTCTGTGCTGACAGCTCAGAGCCTGGAGCCTGTTTCAGATTCTGTGTCTCCCTCTCTCTGACCCTCCCCTGTTCATGCTCTGTCTCTCTCTGTCTCAAAAATAAATAAACGTTAAATAAAAAATTAAAAAAAAAATAAAATGGGACTGTGTTCTTCATTTATTTTTCAAATAGTTCATTGTTAGTGTATAGAAATGTGAGTGATTTTTCTATGTTGATCTTGGACCTTGCAACTTTACTGAGTTCATTTATTAGTTCTCAAAGTTTTTTTTTTATTATTACTATCAAGTATTTAGGGTATTCTATACATAAGATCATGTCACCTTTAAACAGAAACTTTTTTATTTCCTCCTTCCCAATTCTAATACCTTTTATTCAGTTTCTTGTCTTATTGATCTAGCCAGGACTTTTAGTACTACGTTGAACAGGAGTATGAGATTGGGCACTCTTGTCTTATTCCTGATCTTAGAGAAAAAGCTCTCAACCTCTCACTGTTAAGTATGATGTTAGCTGTGGCTTGTCATTATTTAGTATGTTGAGATATGTTCTTAATTTGTTAAGGAGTTTTGATCATGAATAGTTGTTGAATTTTGTCAAATGCTTTTTCTACATCTATTGAGGTGATCACGTAAGTTTTATATCTCATTATGTTAATGTGGTTTATCAAAGTTACTGATTTGTTCACTGAACCATTCTTGCATCCCAGGGATAAATCCCACTTGATCATGGTGAATGATCCTTTGAATGCACCGCTGAATTTGGTTTGGTGATATTTTATTGAGAAGTTCTGCATCTGCATTCATTGAATATTGGCCTATAGTTCTCTTTTCTGGTAATATCCTCTTCTGGTTTTGGTATCAAGATACTACCAGCCTTGGAAAATGAGTGTGGGAGCCTGAACTTCTCTAGTTTTATGGAAGAGTTTGAGAAGGACTGGTATTAATTTTTTAAATGTTTGTTTGGTAGAACTCACCAATAAGACCATCTAGTCCTGACCTTTATTGGTTGGGAGGTTCAGTGTAACTGAAGAAATCTCCTTACTAGTAATTGGTCTATCAGATTTTCTATTTCTTCCTAATTCGGTCTTGGTAAATTGTATGTATCTACGGATATTTTCCATTTCTTCTAGGTTGTCCACGGTAGTCTCTGATGATCCTTTGAATTCATGTGGTATCAGCTGTAATGTCTCCTTTTTTATAATTTTGTTGATATGGGTTCTCTTTGATTAGTTTAGCTAAGGATTTTTGGCTTTGGTTTTATCTTTTCAAAGAAACAACTCTTAGTTTGGATAATCTTTTCCATAATTTTTCAGTCCCCTACTTCATTTATTTCTGCTCTAATCTCTATTATTTCCTTTCTTCTGCTAACTTTGGGCTCATTTCTTCTGCTGCTTTCTTCTTTCTTCTTCTTCTGGTTCCTTAAGGCATACAGTTAGGTTACTTTCTTGGGATCTTTCTTGTTTCTTTATATAGGCAATACTTTATTTTCATTCCATTTTCTGTTATTTAGGCCAGGTAAACCCTTTTGATATGTCAAAGTTAACTTATTTTATCCTCTGACATCTCCACTTAAGTACTGAACCCATCCAGAGAGTTATGTGTTCCGCTATTGTGTTTTACAGTTCAGTAATTTCCACTTGGTTCTCCTTTGATATTCTATTTTTTAACTGAGATTTGGGGCTTTATTTTTTTCATTTGTTTCAAGAGAATTTTAAATTGCTTAAGTGCTTTCATGATGGGTATTTTAAAATCTTCATCAGATAATTCCAACATTTGATTTGTCTTTGTTGCTACTGTCTTTTCTCATTCACATGGTGGTATTTTCCTGGTTCCTGATAGGATTTTTTAATTGCATCCTAGACTTTTTTGATTTTGTAATATAATAAAATGAAATACATACATATAAATATAATTTGTGTTATGTCCAGGAATTCTATATATATATATTATGTGTTTATATAAATTATAATATATTTATTTACAAAAGGTTTTCCCCTGTTGAGGTGTAGCACGAAGGCCAAGCAGGTATTTAAGATTAGCTCTTGCTTGGTCCAACTACACCACCCCACACAAGTGGGGTACCCACTAGTGCAGCACAATTTCTTCCAAGTAGAAGTATAAGAGCAAGCCCTTTCTGGGCCCTATGCTACTAGTGGAAGAGAGAGGGAAGAGCAGAATACAAACTAGTCCTATCTCTTACTATTTCACTGAACCCTGCTGATGCTGGGGTGGGAGGTGGCAGAGGAGTGAGTGGTGGGGTGGGAGGCCGTAGAGGGGTGAGTAGTGTGCTTTGCACCACCTTGTTCCGTCTCCTTGATGCCACGTAACGTGGGGGCTCACCAATCACTGGACTACACTGAAACTACCTGGGTGGGGGTAAAAGGAGCAATGCCCACTTCTGTTGGGTGGGGAACGGACGCCAGTTTCCCATTTAGCCCCACTGCCACTACCCTACCTAGGGAACTAAAGCATCTCCTAATTCAGTTGTTTGAGAATGGAAGGTCAGCTGCCTGCATGGGCCCACCAACAGCCAATGAGGCCGTCAGAATCACTGGATTCTGTGAGGCAGGCATAGTGTGGAAGATCAACTTCACCCTCCGTTTGTCTGAAACCACAGGTATAGGGGTGGATGTTCTGTTGGTGTTTGACTGAAGTAGGGGAGATATTGCCAAAAACATGTTCTATTATCAGGTTACCCCCCACTTTTTTTTTTAATCAGTACTCTCCAGACTGGAGGCTTATACATCAGTACATCCAGACTGTCCAGGAGCAATAAGAAACCCAAGGAACTCACCAACAATTAGTTCTTCAAGTCTGAGTTTCCTAAGCAACCTGTCTTCTTTCTGCCTCTGAGAGATACCCAATGCTTCCCTGTTGTGGGTTATGTGTAGGCATTTTTAGTTGTAAGGGAGAATATCTGGGAGAAATGGGCTACTCTATTCTGGTAGACTTCTTGTAGGATTCTCTTATAATGGTTTCTCCTCTTATCCGATTGCTACATCTAAGAGTGTTTAATTTTAATATGTGTATCTTCATGTAAAACCTCCTGAAATTATACATGCCTGAGAATATGGTTCTTGTATCTTCACTTTTGAATTTAATATGCTTGAATAGAAAAGTCTAAAATTTTAAGTTCTTATTTTCCAAACTTAAAAAAAAAAATACTACCCTTTTGATATTTTACACCTGGTGTGCTACTTAAATCCCTGATGTTCATCTGAAGCTTGTTCTTCTTGATCTTTTCTTTCCTTCTAAAAATATTTAAAATGTTCCCTTTGACTTTAATACTCTTAAAATTCACTGCACTAGGTGTGAATTTTCTTCTCTCCTCTTTTCTACTCTGAATACTTGCAACCTCAGACTTTTCACCTTTTTTTTTTCAATCCTGGAAATGTTAGGTTAATTGTTTCTTCAACTATTTTCTACATTCACTCTCTATTCTGGAAGCTTCTGTGTGGATTTACACGTTTCTATTTCTGGATTCACTATCTCTTAGCATTTCTTGTTTGTTTTCTATAACTTTATATTATCTTGCTGCTTCCTGGGAGATTTCCCTAATTCAATCTCTCAACTCATTCATTCTCCAGCTATATCGATTCTATTATGAATATGCAGGGATACATTATTTCTCAACTTCCTTATCTCAGCCAAAATCTTTAACCCTTTGATACTTGTTCCATTATTCTAATTTGCTTTCTATGTCTGCCCTGCCTTCAATGTAACACACTTACATCATGGGTATTCTTTTACCTTATGCCTAGTCTTTGAATTCTAAGTTCTGGTAATATCTTATCTTGCTTAACCTTTTACATTACATATCCAGCTTGTCCAAGGTATCTAAACTGTTCCTTAAACAACTGATGCTTATGGAAATTTATATATCTATCCTCGTATGTTGAATATGTTTACCAAAAAATCTCATTGAAAGTTTGATATTGGCAAGTTTTTTGTATCTACTTCATTCATAGATGACTACTCATCTGTTGATAATGCAAGACAAAGTAGTTTGTTGTTCTCTCTTCATACAAGTTAACCTGTACACATTATGTTTATGAAAGGAATGTGCTTAAAAATGATTGTAGAATAGGAAGTATGATGGCCTTAATAACTTTAAACATTTTAACCTTTATTTGTAGTTATATTTAATGATGTTTATGAAAATATATTCTTATTCCAGGAGCTTATTTATTCTTGATCCTCCTTGTCATCTTTCCAAAAATGAAAACTTTCACCTTTTATTTTGTTATATAAGGTATAGAATAAATTATAAACACCTAGAACATAACAAATACTCGAGTTTTACTTATTATGACATTTGTGCTGTTAGTTATGGTTATATTATGCTTAGGAATTCACTTATACTTTACTTAGGTTATCATCCTATGATTAAAAATTCTTAATGCAAACAAACATAAATCTTTATTTTTTTTTTCAATCAGAACATATACTTACATTTTCTTTCATTTATTCTGTGATTATTAGGGTTTTAGAAATAGAAAGAAATATTTTTCAATATCTGTTCAACTATCAAGTCTTTTCAATCTGACACTTTCTATCAAAGTGAAATAACTTACTTCTTTCTTGTATAGGGATAAATGGAAATGATAGCTAGTATACATTTATCTGTAGACATTTTAAGAAGACTCGAAAGGACGAGAACATATTGGCTAAATATGGGCTCAGAAAAATTGAGAAGAGGGGCGGCCGGGTGGCTTAGTCAGTTAAGCATCTGACTTAAGCTCAGGTCATAATCTCATGGTTTGTGAGTTGAAGCCTCCTATTGGTCTCTGTGCTGACAGCTGAGAGCCTGGAGCCTGCTTTGGATTCTGTGTTTCCCATTCTCTCTGCCCTTCCCTCACTCATGTTCTGTCTCTGTGTCTCAAAAATAAATAAACATTAAATGTTCTTTTTAATTGAGAACAATGACAGCATTTCCTTGTCGATTATGGTGGCATGTTTCCCTGGAAGTAAACGTTCATCTCGCTCTTGCAAGAACTGTGTTTCTTCGGAGTATAAAGAATTTGTAACAAGTCAGTACTATTGATACTTTTATCTAAACACTTTTTTCATTGTATTGTGTTGTTTTAAAAATCTGTGGAAGCAATGGTTAGGTGGCTAAGAATTATACATGAATATTTTCTACTTTGATTCATCATTCTAAAATTTTTATTCTTTTTATTTTTAAGGAAAAGATTTCTCAAATCCTTTCTCCCTTTTCCCCCCCGAACTTTTCCATGTCTCCTCTTTCTTTCAGACCAAGTTTTCACATCTATATCTGTTTCTCCTTTCCAGTCAAGTGCTCCAACCAGTAGACAAGGCTGCCAGTAAGCAAAGATTTACTCAACATGTGAGGATGTGGAGGAATATTGGCTGGTGCATGCACAGGCTAGCTTTTTCTGGCAGTGCTACACTAACAGCTACTGTCAAATAGAACATCATATTGACCAAGAGAGCTGGGGAAGAGCCATTGGAACCAGCAGAAATTACCTGTGGCTTGGTATAATTTTTTTTTAACTGCGGAGGAACATTCTTTTTTTCCTTTCAGGATTATGATAGATCCTCAATTGATACAAGGAAATTGTTTCAATGGTTTAAACAAGATGACTCATATAAAGAAGGAAAGACAATACAACATATGCAATGAAGTTTATATTAATACCTATTAGTAAAGAGCACATAAAGGATTTCTTATTCATATTTTCATTTTCAAATGTTTGTAAAATCCTCATATTTATTGTACTTCATGCCAAATGCTATAATTTCAACACTTTATCATCTGTGGTGTTATTAGGCAATAGAGTGTTTACAGATAAAAAGAAATAACCCATATGTAATAAGTAAATTTGTCTTGTGTTTATACTTAAATGGTTAATATGTATATACTATATCTATGTGTATTCTTGCACATAAATTGTTAGATGTGTAAATATTTATCGATACTATCCCATTAATAAAACAATGTTTTTTAAAGTTTATTATTTATTTTTCAGTTTATTTTTCAGTTTTTTAAATTGTGTTAAAAATTCCTCCTTATTAAATTGTTTGACATTTCAAATAAAGTAGTAAATGACAGAAATATTTAGTTTCCCCCAAAATTTTAGTTTTCCCCTTTGAAATGTACAATAGTAATACTTTTCTATGTCTCTATGATTGTTGACGGCTTATTCTTTTGAGGTAAAATATTTCATGGGCTTTCTATTAGAAAAAAAGTGATATTTGAACTTCTTGTGATAAGAAAATATTCTGATATTAATAATAGGTAAAATAAAATGTGTAAGTCATAACAGGTAAAATAAAACGTGTATCATTTCACTATTTCAATGATTTCAGTGTTTAAATAAATGCAAGAAGAATTTTGGAATCCCCTCCACAGGTTCTTAATTTTTTTTTTAACATTTATTTATTTTTGAGACAGAGAGAGAGCATGAACAGGGGAGGGGCAGAGAGAGAGGGAGACACAGAATCTGAAACAGGCTCCAGGCTCTGAGCCATCAGCCCAGAGCCCGACGCGGGGCTCAAACTCAACAGACCGTGAGATCATGACCTGAGCCGATGTCAGACGCTTAACTGACCAAGCCACACAGGTGCCCCGACCACAGGTTCTTAATAAGCTTTTTAGTACAAAATTAATAGCTATCACATTTAAAACAAAAGTGTCTTATTTATTTTCAATTCCTTTTGGAGTGCAGTGAATAAGAGTTTGAGTCTGAAATCATTTAACATTCCTGCATTTTGCTTTACTCAGCTGTAAAATGGGAATACAAGCATTTACTTCCAGGAAGTATTTGTCAAACTCAAATTAAATACTATATGTGACAAAATTTTGTAAATTGTAAGACATTAATGGAATATCAGGAACTATTATGTGACATTTCCATCAGCGTAACAAAAATTAATATAATTTTCATCTATTAAAAGATGTAATAGAAGCCTGTGTTAATATTAAATGAGTTTTGTAATATATTTTGCTTCCATAAAATATAGACTGGAATCATACTTTAAAGTTTTAAATCATAATTTAAAATTTTAGAATCTGTGTACATTCAGCATTGTGTGAAGAATTATTATTCACAACAATGTAATCAATATTTGTAGCATAGGAAGTAAGTGAGAATTATGTGAGTTCAATGCAAACTTCAAAGCTGAAACACAGATTTTGCTATGTTGTTCTTTTTGGTACTGAGTACAACTTGTTGCATGTTTATATCCAGTACTTCTTTTTTAAGTTTATTTATTTATTTTAAGAAAGAGAGGGAGAAAGGGCTTGAGCGGCAGAGGGGCAGAGAAAGAGAATCCCAAGCAGGCTCCACACTGTCAGCGTGTAGCCCAACGTGAGGCTCGAACTCAGCAACCATGAGATCATGACCTGAGCCTAAATCAAGACTCGACACTTAACCAACTGAGTCATCCAGGCGCCCCTGTGGTATGTTTTAAACATTTATGTCATCAAAGTCCTATATAGATGGACTAGAGTTAGTTTTGTACCAGGAGATAGAAAAAGAAAAGGAACTCTCAAGAGATTTTGCCTGAGGATGTGCACAGGGGGAATAGGGACATGTTAGAACATCACAGAGTGCATACCACATATGACCTCAAGTCACCGGCTCTAGAGCTACAATGAGCACTGGGTGTCATATGTAAGAGATGAATCACTGGATTCCACTCCTGAAGCCAAGACTACACTGTACATTAACTAACTTGAATTTAAATAAAAAAAAAATAAAAGAAAGGATAGAGAATACAATAGCAGGAACCACAATTATAACCAAAAGCAAAAGCACAGGGTGTTCAATATTTTACCTGTGTTTCTCAAACTGGACTATTTAATGACAAAAAATGACTTTTTACACTGAAAATGTGAGTGAAAAAGATGTGAGACTAGTTGGGAAAATGTTAAAACATGAGTAGTAAGCCATACCAAACATTAAAACATATTACAAAGCAAATTAATAAAGCATGTTAGCAGTGGCTCATAGATAATCAGAAGATAGTAACAGATCAGAAGATAAAGCCAATAATTATATCAAATATTTATAGACATTTGGTTCAAATATAGCAACATTTTCAAATTTATGTAGGAAAGATAAATTATTTAAAAAACAGTGCTAGGAAAAATGGATAGCCATTTGGAAAAATATAGTTGGATTTCTCCTTCCCTCAGTCCATATACCAAAATAAATTTGAGATCGATGCAGCATTTAAATATAATAAATGAAAACCTTAAAGTGCTTGGAGAAAACAATGAAGATTTTTTTAACATATGCCTGGAGTAAGAATGACCCTTTTAAAGCAGATAACACAAAATTCAGAAATCATTAAGAAAAAGATTTGATAAATTTAACAACATACAAAGTTTTTAAAACGTAAAGAAAATTGACTGGCAAAAGCAGCTTAAAATACTAAGGAAGTGTTAATTTCCTTTTTTTTTTTCCTAATGTTTATTTATTCTTGAGAGAGAAACACAGCACAAGCAGGGAAGGGCAGAGAGAGAGAGGCGGGCAGCAGCTCCAGGCACTGAGCTGTCAGCACAGAGCCTGACATGGGGCTTGAACTCATGAACTGTGAGATTATGATCTGAGCCAAATTCAGACACTCAACCAACTGAGCCACCCAGGAGCCCTAGGAAGTGTTAGTTTCTTAGTTAGAGGAGCAAAATGGTTAAGAGTTCACATGCATATATGCACAAATTCATACATACATTCAAATGCATGCATATCTGTGATTGTAAATACATATGAAGCTTAGTTGAATTTATAAAGGGAAACTGGGGGTCACAAAAATATAATTTCATCATATACCTTTTAAATTTCCATATTATTTTTCATTGCCGTCATGGATTACATTGCCTTTTCTGAATAAAATACAATTCATAAAAATAAACACATGTGACTTCTGGTTCCAGCCACAGTAGAATGGCTTGTTTTGGCCTGATCATCCAGCAAAAAACAACTATAAAAGCTGGAAAATTTTATAAAACATGGATTTGAAGGTTTTGGAAGGCATCCAATATAGAAAGGCTTGAAGGGCTAACCTCCTTGAGAGAAGGGAATGTATAATGTGAGATTCATATTCCGTCTGGCCTTTTTCACTGAAGTCATTTTCCAAATATCAGACAAAGGAAACAGAACTAGGCAGGAAATGCAAGTCTTGCTGCACGGAGGAGACTGAGGGCAGATTTGGGGACTGCCATGCTGACTGCCATTTAAAGGACAAACAGCAGGGGAAAAGGAAACTCCAGAGAGTTCAAAAATTAGTATACAAATCTCCCCAAAATCACGGGCTGACTTCTAAACTGCACTCAGAGATTAAGACTCCCAAAAAATTTTTTTAAGTCTTAGTAGAGACAGAATGTGGGAGGTTAAAATGCTCAAGCCAAGATTGCAGCAGCCACAGGGTGTTGGGAGAATAGCTAGAGTTCAAACACTGCCAAGGTGGGATGGCTTTGGTAAATTTCCAAGGCTTAAATCTGAGACCCTAGAAGGGCTATGCTCTAATATTAAGGGCTACGCCTTGGGATTAAAGACAAAAATAAAATAGCCCTAACAAAGACTGAAACCAAGTCTTAATGGGACCAAGGTGATCCACTAGTGCTCTGGCTGTTTTCCAAAAGAAAATTTAGCCCACCTGGAGGAAGATAACATCATTTTGAATTTCTACAATTTTGATCCAGTCCAAACATATGAGGCATGCAAAAAGAAAATAAACAAATCACCAAGAATCAAAGAGAAATAAGAAATAAAGAGGGGACTTAGATATTTTAGTTACTTGTTGGTTATTAGTTAGGTTGCCAAAAAATAAAGAGAAAGAGAAAATTTTAAGAGCAGCCAAAGAAAATCACACTTTGCTTTCAAAGGAGCACCAGAAAGAAAAAAAAAAAGACTAAAATTTACACCTTAAGGATCATCATTAGTATGGAAGGCAGAAGACAATGGAATATCTTTAAAGTGATCTAAAAGAAAAAGACAATTCACCTAGAATTCCCTCTAGCAAAAATATCCTTCAAAAAGGAAAGTGAAGTAAAGATGCGTGAGATAAATAAAAACTGAGCAAATGCACCATCAGTAGGCTTCACTACAGGATATTATAAGATAGTTCCTCATACTGAATAAATATGACCCTATGGAAACAGAACGTCAGAAATAAAGACAAACACTGGAAAAGGTAAATGCAAATGAATACTGACTACTCCAGTGAACAACAATAGTATCTTGTAAGGCAGATCACAAATGTAGAAGTGAAATTTAGGACAATAAAAGCACAAAAGGCAGGAGTGGGGCAAACAGTTAACTGTTTGAAAGTGCTTGCATTGAGAAGTGACAAATGTGCTAATTTAATGTAGACAGTAATACATAAAGAATGCATAGTACATTCTCGAAATTACCACTGTAAGAAAAATAACAGAGCTAAACTCTGAATGGAGAAGGAGAAAATGGAACTGTGAAAACCAATTTAAAAAAAAAAAAAACCCTTTAGAAGGCAGTCAAGAGGCCAGCAGGGAGCTCTCCTGCACTGCTATTCATCAATTGCAAACCCAACAGGAAAAGATATACCTTGCAAGTCCTTACTAAGATGTTAGGTACTACGGCACCACACCAGCAGTAGGGAAAGATTTCTTCTCTTCTCCCTACCATAACCCAGCCAATGAAGGACAATAACAACTCAGCCAATGAAAAGCCACATAGTCTGAACTCCCAGTTTCCTCCAATGGACTTTTTATTTATAACAGTCCTCCCAATTCTCCCCCTTTCCTCTATGAAAGTGCTCCTCCCCTCTGTTCTCACAACTTGCCTATAGTTTTGCTGTAGCTTACTCATCCCAGCTTGCAATTCTTTGCTATTCCCATAATATATGTATTTTTTTTTCTGGTAAAATAACTGACAGTTGTATTTTTAAGATTAATGAAATAATTAAATAAAACCTCATACACTCAAAAGTAGACAAAAAAAGGAGGAACAAGGAATAAAAAACAGATGTGCAAATGGAAAATATATACTAACCATAGGGGGTAAATATATTTCAGAGCTGACCAAGGAAAAATATATAACCAGAGGTACAAGGAGCACACACAAACTTTATTGGGCAATGCTTTGACAGGTTTGCTTGTGGAGGGATAGCTCTCACAACATGAGACTGATGAGAAGCAAAGGGGTGGGGGGTGGAAAGACACAGGAATATAATCAAGGGGCCAGGGAATCGCACAAGGGACTTAAGTGTGTAAGTGATGTCTCTTAGGAACCCAAGGGGAGCATGTCTGGTTGCTGGATGCCTCCTCTGTAATAAATGACTTCTTCAGGGAATCTTTTTATGACAAAAATATCTTCATACTTTGTACCTATTCTGAGAAAGATGTTTACATACAGAGATTAGACTGTAAACCTACTTTTACACCTACTGAAAAAGATGCTGGCTACCGAAGGGGAAATAACTAATTAGAGCACAGAATACAGAGCCATTATTTTAACAGTTCGAATCCTGGCTCCAATAATTATTTCTTGGATGATTTTTGAGGAAGTTACTGAACCCCTCTTATCATCTATAAAATGAACATGATAATAACAGTACTCTCCTCACTGCATTGTAGTGTCGATTGTGTGAGTTTAGGTGTAAGCTGCTAAGGACAGTGCCTGGCACAAACAAGCACTATGTGAAAATGGCTATTAGTACTATTTATAAAAAGCATTTGATAGGCTTCTATTTCACACAGAAATACTAGTTGTCTGATTGCTTTGTAAGATCTTTGAGAGAGCTTATGTGGTAAAAGACATATCTTACTTTAAAAAAATTTTTTTTAAATGTTTAATGTTTATTTATCATTTAGAGGCAGAGCATGAGAGGGGCAGAGAGAGAGGGAGACACAGAATCTAAAGCAGCCTCCAGGATCCAGCTGTCAGCACAGAGCCTGACGTGGGGCGTGAACTAACCAACCGAGAGATCATGACCTGAGCCGAACTCAGACGCTTAACAGACTGAGCCACCAAGGTGCCCATATCTTACTTTTTAAAAATAAGTTCAGATGCAACAAACCAATATGCTCCTAAACTGACACATTTAACTACCTAATTAGGTTTATTTCTTACTAGTATGGCAATCACCCTTACATGTACAGTATTTGATTACATTATGATAACTTTTGATACTTTCTAAGTTTGTGAGGACCTAATCAAAGTATTTAGGTATCAGGACTCTAACATTTGGTTTGTGCTCTTATTCCTGACTGTATCTCAGGGAAATATAGAAAATATGATTGGAAATATAAAGAATTTATTTGAAATTAGTCACAGCTCTATGTGACTTTGGCCAAAACAGTACATATTCATTTTCTTTTTCCATCAGCAAACTGAGAGAATAAATGGTAGTTAGATGAACTCTAAGACATTTCTCTAACACAGCATCAATCTGTGACAAATGTAAATTTATACACACACATAAACTCACACACAAGACAGGCAGAAGTTGTCCAACTACAGTTCTCAAAGGAGCCCAAGATTGTTTGTTTTGTTTTGTCGATTAAAACCATATCAAAGTTATGGGACATTTTCCAGCACATCTGTTCTGGATAATATTACCATAATTATTTCCTTCCATTGAACATCTCAGCAGTACCAAAGCAATAAGCCAAGTAGGAGCAAAAATCTTATTATTAGGCAGCAACAACAGTCTCCAATTCTTTTCTTCCCCTAATGTATGATAAACACTTCTGGTGGAATTCTTTGAGTTAAAATAAAGATCACTTGTACTTACCAGCTATAAATGAACACTCACCTCTCAGCTAAGTGCAACTACAGGGTCTGGTATTACTGCAAGGTCCAGGCTGCCCCCAACTGGGTCTGGGCAGTGGAGGCTAGAGCAGGCCACAGACTTGGACTTCTGGGGTACACACTGAGCTGCCGAGATCCAGAAGGCCCCCAAGCCGAGAGGCCTATTCCCCTGCGGCCAGATACCGCAGGAGCTCCTCAGTCTTGCCATCCAGAGCAGTGCAGCTAAGTGCGGATAAGAGGCACGTGGGAGACCTGACTCCCCAAGACGCCCTGTGCGTCCTCCACACACCTCTGGCTCACGCGACCTTCCACACTAGTCAGGGGGAACGCAGCAGGAGGAGCCCCCAGCCCCAGGCAGATGGTGGGCTGGGGCGGCCCCTGTTAACGCGGGCCTACAGTTCCAGGACACGCGGGGAAAGGCGAAGGGATAGCGAGCGAGCTGTTTATGCGAGGTTCCTGCTTAGCATCCAGGATTGCTGGGATTTCCCAGGATCTGGGGTGCGTAGCGCTAGGACAAGCCGAAGGAGTGGACCTCTCCCGAAAACCCCCAGCTACCAGAGTCCCTCCTGCTCCACAGCACAATTGATAATGCTGCGAAAGTCCGATCTCGCGATACCTCAGAACCAAACCTCCCGGGATCTCAGAAGGCATGTGGGCTTGACCAGGGTCAGAGATGATGGGAGGCACCAGTGAATTACAATGGCTGGATATGTCCCAAATCAGCAGGATTAAACGGAGTATGATGTAATCACTTTTCCAGATTCTGAATCCACGGGAGAGTGGGCATCCCCTAGTGCCTTTAAAAACTTCAAATTGATATAACTTAGCCTTTAATTTTAAAAGATTAGTGAAAGAGGATCACATTATTTGGCTAAACTATTTCTTCAACTCCTGAAAATTATGGTGCCACGGTTGAAATATCACTTCAGATAAGTGTTTTAACTCAACTTAAACGATGTCATTCTTTGTGCAATAAATTAGTTTAAACCCTAAATCTGACGTTTGGTATATTTGCAGAAATGATAGCTCTGTTTAGCTTACTGTGTTCTTCGAGAGTTTACAGTTCTTTTTGAAACATTTTAGAAATGCTAGAGAAGTCAATATTTCAAAATATAATATTGAATAGAAAAGCATACATTATAATGTGTCATTTAATAGGTTAGAAGAGAAAATCTTTTTGGAGAATTCTGCTTTGCTTGAAATACACAGATCAGTTTTATCAGATTCAGAACATTAAGGAAACACATGGTCTGGTAAACTTTAAAAGTTGAAATAATATCAATAGTATTTTATAAGCACTGACCTGTCTTAAACCCACATTTAGAATGTTTATCAATAAACTATTTTCATTAGCTCTAATATGATGTGATAATATACAGCAATATTCATTTGTGTCAAGAATAAAACTAGGAATTTTTGGAATAACCATTTATCAATATTGACCAACCATTTATAGAATGTAAAAAATCACTGTGTCCCTGGGGTAAAAAGATAAGAATGTTAAAATTCTCAAGGAGATTATCCTTAAATATAATAAAAGGCAAAATTGAAAAATTAGTATGGTCAAATTAAAAGGGCATTATTTACTTCTTACCAGGAGAATTGCAGGAGAATTCCTACAGGATTTCACTTCAAGTGCTGATGGATAGGTAGTGTAGCATGATAGATGCATAGTTTCCCAAGGTAAATAACAGAATGATTATAATAACAAGACTAACATATACTGACCACATAGCACATGTTTGACATTGACTACATTATACAAAATACTTCATTTAATTCTTAGAGTAATCCCTATTGGGTATTATTTGTCCCAGTTTTTAGGTGAGGTAAAGTGTAGAAAGTTAAATAACTTACTCAAGGCCACACCTTGTATAGAAAAGCATAGGTAAGCAATATGGAGCAAGACTACAGACGTTCTCTTTTTTTTTTTAATTTTTTTCAATGTTTATTTATTTTTGAGAGAGACAGAGACAGAGCATGACTGAGGGAGGGGCAGAGAGAGAGGGAGACACAGAATCTGAAGCAGGCTCCAGGCTCGGAGCTGTCACCACAGAGCCTGATGTGGGGCTTGCACCCATAAACTGAGATCATGACCTGAGCAGAAGTCAGACACTTAACTGACTGAGCCACCCAGGTGTCCCAAGCTATGGAAGTTCTTAAATGTTTTTATAGAATGATTTGGTTTTCTTAGATAATGGAAACTTACAGAAGAGAGTAATTCCAGTGAAAAATTTGAGGACAGATTGAAAAGGAATGGAGAGAAACAACATGAGGCTCCAGTTGGAGACACTGAAATAGTATAGGAAATTGATGATGAATATCTAGACTAGGGACAAATACGAGAAACCGTGTACTGACAAGAATAGATGGGACTTCCCTATTTGAGGGGGAGTGTGCAATGGGGAGCAAAAGATGAATCTGGGCAAAGTTTACATTTCAATCATGCTATTTAAGAAGATGTAATGTGTCTTTGGAAAAAAAAATGTGCCCACAAATCTGCTTTAAATTTTGATATTTTTAGTCTACAAATGCTTAAGTTTTGACTACTTATATTTTGAACTACTGAATTTCTGGCCAGTGCTTGATAAGTGATCATGACATTATTTTCTTTACCATTTGTTCTCCAGCAGCAGTCAATATGAGCCTCTCTATTCTTGTTTTTCTATTATCCAGCTGTCTTGCTTTCCCAGATTCTGCATGAGATTTATCTCCCTTTTCTCTGCTCCTGAACACATAGTCACTTATTTTCTGAAAATGTATGAAGTATTTACTGTCTGGTCAATTTTTAGTAATTATTTTCTATCCTTCAGATTCTTTCCTCGTTTTATTCAAATTTGCCCTTGATACAATGCTTATAAATATATGATTATCTGGTCTTCTTTTTCATATACAAATACTTAAATAATCAAGTTGACTTCACAGACTTCTGGTATTAAGGATGTTATTTATATTAATGTCAGTAACCCAAGTTTAAAAGACTTGCAATAATTTTGTTAATTTAAAATGATTTCTAAATCAAAATAAGGAATAAATTAAACTAAAAATATTTTGAAACATGATTAATTTTAATATGTTTACAAGGAAAGAGTAAATTCACCAGCAGAAAAAAAAATTACCAAAATTAACATTTTACAGATTTTTAGTCTCAAAGCACAATACATTTTTCATAGAAACAAATATATCACCATCATAGGTACCATAATATGGAAACATTTATACACAAGGCCATTTACCATTAATAAAATCAGTGGCAATGGTGATGCAATACATTAGTTTATCTTTGTTAAAATTTGTGCTATTATACTTCCTGGCCTGCAGGAGTATTTGCCAGGATACAAAAGAAAAATGTGTGACCTCAGTTTGAACAACACATAGAAAGTTCTGGCTGCCTGTGCTTAACCCTATATTTACTATATTATCACTAGGAATGTTTTCATACCACTATTCTACTATGGAATAAATAGTTCATTCCACTTACTAGTAAAGCCATTCCCAAGGAATCAAACATTTTAATAGATTCATTTGGATATTAAGGAATTACTTTATACAAAATAAGAAGTGCAATATCAGGACATAATATTCTATATGCCTAAACTTAACAGAAGAGAAAAACTATACAGGTATTAAGTGGAAAACAATTTCAGATTATTTGGAGTAGGTAATGGCATAGTACTGAACTGGGAAAAATGTGATGATATGGTTCCTTTCATTTTTTGAGAGTTGATTATATTTAAATGCACCAGATGATTTTCTGAGGGCCATTCACATTCAATGTTTAGATTCATTTTATTAGTGGCATATTCAAAGCACCATATAAAAGAACATGTGAAATGTAGAACAATCATGACTATGTAATTAACTATAGAAATAACTGCTAAGAAAATATAGCAATATTTAACACAGGATTTCTAAAACCATTACATATTCATTACCTTTCCTGAAGCTAATAATGTCCCATGTTTTATTTTTGCAGATTTTGTCTATCAAGATTTATATGCATTTGGCACTTTTTTGGGGATGAAAATAGTTGATATCTTCTGTACAGTAATGTTACAATTTTATACAAACTTCAGAAATATGGCATTTGGAATAGTCTTTACGATCCTCTTCCAAGTGTTCCATTTCACACGACAGCAAATACTCTGAATGCCTTTCCTCCTGGAGGATTCTGTAAACTGCAAAAAATACAAAAAGTATATTGATGTCATCTCTACATATAATCCTCCAAATAAATCATGCTTACTTATGACAGTCAAGAAAGCAGCTCTATGAATCCAGATGGCCAACTTTCTTAGGCTACTATAATTTATAGCTATTGGAAAGCCTGAGTGAGAATGACATAATTCTTTAAATCTCGGTTGTATGCTGAGCTGAAAGTTTACTAAAATTTAAGGTGCACAGTAATAATAGTATTTTATATAGAACTTAGTAGATTCCAGATCATGTTTTCCCATATTACCACCTTTGATTCTAATAAAACAGAGTTAGGCAGCTGTTTTTCCATTTTACTGGAGGAGTACTGAGATCCAGGTTTACAACTGACCAATATGGTTAAAAGTTAACTGCAAGTTGAGAAGACAGTGATAATTAAGCAATACTCTAGAATAATAACTTAGTATTTTTTAAGCCTGATGAAATTTAAATAATGTTGCCACCATACTTAATATTTTTAACATCTATAGTTTCAAGAAAAGTTTTAGTGAGGAATTTAGTGGTCAAATCTGAAAGGTCCTAAGAATTTCTTCACTGAAATGGAATCACGCATACAAGCACTCAATCTCATTTTAAACACAACGTATTTTAAAACACAAATTAAAAGTGATACAGAGTCATACATTTAATTCTTTCTTAAATTATTTATATTTTATTTGGCAATATCAGTTAAGATATGTTTCATTTAAATGCGTAAAAGGTAAAACATCGATAATACCATTAATTGTTGTTTAGTCTAATTAAATGTAAACTTTTGAAGTCTTTACATTTTTGAATGAAGTTTTTCTTAATAATAAAAAGGGGCTTTTAGAGATAAACACAATAAATGCTAGGAGGGAGACCAAGTGCAATTCCTTTTACATATATATTTACATACAAGAAAAGAAAGAGGAGACTTTTTAGAGTGAAGAAGTATGAGGGTATCACAAGAGTGCACATAAACATGTACTCACACAGACACACTAGGTTGTTCATACAAGCAGATAGCCAATCAAAAGCCATACTTATCTACAGGACACTGACAGAGTACTCTAGAAATTAGCTGGGTTTGGTGTACTTATTCTTTGTACACAGTGATACACTGGAAAAATGCATATTTCTTAGTCTACAGACCTACTGCTGAACCCAAGCTCTGAGACTGACTAGTTAGAAGAGCTTGGGCACATCATTTAACCTTTATGAGCCTAAGTTAACCCATTTATTAAATCAGGGTTTACAGAATTGACTTTACCGGGCCATTGGTGGAGCTGAGCTACTAAAAGTGCTCAGCAGTGTCTGGGAAATTCATAGTAGGTGCTCAAAAATAATTATTATTCTCAGTTTTCTCAGGATATCATCTTATACTTTTAGAATAAATATAAGAAATATGACAGGTAAATGAAACACCACTTAGTTTTAGCTTATTAAATTGCCTATCACACTCTACAACTCAAAAATGTAGTTTATACATATCTATTTTATATATATCATACAATATATATTATAAATATAATGTGTATATATTAAGTGCTGTGTATGTGTGTGTTTCCATTTTACTGAAGACATTCCTAGGATCTTTCAGATTTGACCATTAAATTTCCTCACTAAAATTTTTCTTGAAACCAGGGCACCTGGGTGGCTCAGTCGGTTGAGCATCTGACTCTTGACTTCAGCTCAGGTCACTATGTCATAGTTTGTGAATTCAAGCCCCATATCAGGCTCTCCGCTGTCAGTGCAGAGCCTGCTTGGCATTCTCTCTCTCCCTTCCCCCACTTGCTTGTGCTCTCTCTCTAAATAAACTTAAATTTTTTTCTTGAAACCATAGATGTTAAAAATATTTATCAGTATGATAGCAACATGATTTAAATTTTGTCAGACTCAGGAAATAATAAGTTAGTGCTCTAAACTTCCTATGAACCACATGAGTCAGGTTATAGAGAAATCACCTTCTTAACAATGGCTTCTTGATATGGTCTGCTGAAAATAGATGGTAAATGCAAAGCTGTCTTTTTATAAAGATGGCACTCAGAAGGTTATGTGGAAGTCAATCTAGATACCCTGCATGGCACATCCTTTGGTGTCCTTTAGAGAAACTTTACCGTAGATGTGGAACCTCCACTAGCAATTCTGAAGAATCCAGTAAATGTCTAAAAGTTAGAAATTTTTCTGTATCCATACAATATACATAAGAGCTAATATTATTTGTACAGGTACAAATGATTTGAAAAATCACTATAGGTTCTGTGCTCTTAACTTACTTGATAATAAGTTACTTGATACTTAACTTACTTGATAAAGTAAGTCATACGAATTTTCCCAAACCACAAAAATATATAATACTAATGGACCAAATAATATGAGATGACCAGAAAGCATGGATTTATGTCATAATAGATATCCAACTTCCAATCAAAAAGAGAATTTGGTTCTGGAGAAAATCAGACTCACTCTTTTATCAAATACTTTGTCATATAACTGGATTAGAAAAATATTCAGTGCCCTGCTCACCTAGAAAGAATTATATATAAAAACTAATCTAGAAAATCCAAAGGAGGATGAAAGAAATTTCCTTATTAACAATTAACAAAAGAGTGGTTCTGACTCATAATCCGATTTTCATGTTGATTTTTATAAGCCTGGAGGAGACAGGCACCTCTGGTACTTCAGATTCTCCCATCCCTGGAAGACCAACCATTTCAGCGTGCAAAGGAAACACACTGGCACAGCCACATAACTCCAAACCCATACTAAAGTGAGTTGGTTATAAAGCAAGCATAAAGGTGTATGTATGTATATGTAGAGAAAGAGAAAGAGAGACAGACACGGGAGGAGAGAGGGAGAGAGACTCTGAGTATATAAAATACAAAATATATATGTAAACAGATTTTTAAATTTACCTTTCTGAGAAGATTCCATTCTGAAAAGACGCAGTGTAAGTCTTTCTTTTGTCCACAGGCATGACGTCAACATAACCACCATGATTTCGAACCACCCCAGCATGTACTGCTGCTCTGCAGATACTGGACAGCTGAGGCAACAAGGAAAAACCCACCGTTATTAGGAAATTCCTGCTGAACTTGTCCAGTCTACTGTTCTGTTGGACCAAAGTCACTGGCACTTGTCTCTATACATATAGTCAGCAGTTACAGGTTGATGTTCTGTGCATAAAGGAATGTTGCAAAAGTCACAGAGTTAAAGCCAATTCTGAGAAAGTCTGAAAGCAGATCTCAAGGGTGGCCACAATGGTAAACTCCCATCACTGTTTAATCTAACAAACACTTACCTTTCCAAACATCATGCTTTTTCTATAGTGGAAGTAAGTAATCAGATACAAATTCGCTCTTTTTATCTTTTTTAAATGTTTATTTTTGAGAGAGAGAGAGAGAGAGAGAGAGAGAGAGAGCGCGCATGAGCAGGGAGGGGTAGAGAAAGAGGGAGACACAGAATCCAAAGCAGGCTCCAGGCTCTGAGCTGTCAGCACAGAGCCCAACATGGGCTCAAACTCATGAACTGTGAGACCATGACCTGAGCCAAAGTTGGAGGCTTGACCAACGGACCTACCCAGGCATCCCTGCTCCTTTTATTGCTTAAATTTTAGCTTTTGCTAGTCACTCTGACCAAATGTTAACAGGTTACATTATCTGTACTTGGTTTATGTTCATTTTTGTCTTATTAACAGATAATAGTTCTGTATATCTTTACGGTTCCTTTTCCAAAATACAGGTGTGTATTAAATAAGGAGTTTTCTTCTATTAAATAATATAGCCTACACAGAGAAAATTTAACCATGAAGCTAAATATAAAGAACAATCACAGCTTCCAACCTATATCTGCAATGTCTATCACCTTGGTTTGAATGGTCTGACATAAGGTACTATGTTTACATTGTACCAGTTATACCTTCTTAATTGAACTGGAGTTCTACAGAAGAGAAAATTATTGTTTCAGGTCCATGTTTTTAAAACCATTACCTACGGACCTCTAAAAGTTGACTTTGTTTTTTTTTTTGCCCCATTCAAGACTTCTCCAGATTTTAACATTTGCTTTAATCCTCATGTTCTACCAAAATTTGTCAATAGCTGAATACAGCCTGAGGAAATCCCACAAAATGAAACACTTGAACTGTTTCTGTATGAAACAATCCCCCCTCATATCCCAGGGGTCTTTTCTGATCGTACTAGTGTGTTCTATTTTTCTCTCTATGCACATGTGAGTGACTTAATGTGCTTTTTTAAGTTCACATAAGCATGTGCATCTTACATGACCTTGCTTTATTACTGTGCTCTGAACTTTGTGGCATCAGTCAGAACTTATTAGATCAGAGAGCCTGAATGCCAAGCTGTTTAATCCTTTTCATGCTTTTGCTATATCAAAAAATACCATATATCTAAAACCTCGTATCGTTACTCCGAAGAGGCATTTTATTCACAGTTTAAAGTTCCTCACTGATTTAACATTTGTATCCAATATGGTTCATAACAGATGAAATTAAAAATAATTCTGTACGCATTTCAGTATTTATCTTGCTCTGTTAAAAGAGTATTATCAGCATTTTCCCCAAGGCATAAAAGTGCTTACATATAACATTCACTAAATCCAAGCACTTAATATGTTTTGAAACTATTGTTTTGCCCATAACTACGCAGTCAGCAGGCATTCCTATTTGAGTTCAAAGGTCAGAAGAGATTTTCTTTTTATACCCGTACTTTGTAAGAATTAACATATCACGAAAAAAGAATTTATCTGTGAAAACAGTGGAACACTTTTAATGAATGCAGAAATTAACTTTATTTGTAACAAATGATAAAAATTCAAAGCAATAAAATGTACAAGTAGTAACGGAAAGAAACAGAGAGAGAGAAAGGTGGAGGGGTTGAGGCAGAGAGAAGATATTTTTCCATATCTTGTATTTAAAGAAATAATATATTTTGTGTGGGGGGGAGGGGGGGGTTGGTAGTTAATGCTTGAATCTCTGAATCTGCACTGACCACATAATAGTAGTCCTTGCATTTCCAACTAACTCTTAAAATGATTTATACAATCATTTCCTATACATAATTGCCTATGCAGTCCAATAAGGTAGGAAGATAAAATGATCTCAAGACACAAAGTCTAACAAAACCTAAACTCTAGAAAAATAGACAGCCTATAGGTATAAGAAGGTATAGGATATTATGAAAGATTTTCACCGGGCATGATTAAAATTTAAAGTTTGGTGCTTAAAGGGACAATCTAAAAAGAATAACTTCTTCTGAAATCTTTGAAGATTCTAGATAGGCTTATTCATGTACATTTATGGATTTATTTCTTCAACAAATATTTATGTGCAAGGTATTCGCTAAATTTCTGATGTCACTGTGTGCTCTAAGTTTTGTTAAGGCAGGATATAATTCTGTCTTGTTCACAGGTTGGCATACATCAAACTGTTAATAAAAAATGACGCTCCAATTGCCTAGCTGTTGCCCTCATGGAACTTCAAAATAATAAAAAAGATAGAGAAACAGTCATAACACTAACAGAATCAGGTAAGTGCTAAAAGTAAAAAAAAAAAATAAAGTTCTAGGGGTTGAAAGAAGGGCTATGTAATACATGTAGTAGGAGATCCAGCAAAACACTCCACAGAGAAAGTGGCAATAAATTAGGATGTGAAGAATGACCATGATTTTAACAGACAGGAAAATAAGTAAAGCATGAGGACTAATAAATTATTATACCAGCATGGCCTTTTAAGCTGCAAATAAGTACACAGCAAAGCTGAAGCCTGGGAGGGACTCAGATGTGGAGAACAATTGCAAAGGTAAAGCTGAATGAAAACAAACCCTGGACTTCAATGAACTCACCAACAGAAATAAGGTGGTGAATACTATTTCAGGTCTCTTTTTACAAACCTATTTCCATGGTATTCTATTGAATATGTGCTTCAAGAGTATATTTCCTGAATTTGTTTTTGCAACTCTCTGGCTTAGAAATTTGTAACGGTTTCTAAATGTCTGCCACATAAAATCTAAACTCATCAACATGCATTCAGATTCTCCATTTACATGTTTCAAGAGCTGGATACTCCACCCCTCACACAAAATTGGCTGCAACCCCTTTTAGATTGAATGCTCACCTGTTCAAAGATAAGCAAACCTATGTGTTATGCATACATCTCGCTTGCTGTCATCTCCCCGTTTTTGTAAATGTTGTTCATCCCACCTAGAATGTGTCCCTAATCCAATTCCCCAACCCACACTTGAAACCTGGCTCAAAAAGCACTTGTCCATACCAAAGGCCTCCCAGCTAAGAGTCCTTGTCCAACCCAGTATATTGGACAATGTCCATTATAACATCCCCTCAAGTGCTTTCTTTTCATATGTATTTTCACATATTATCTGTTCTTGATTTTATGGTGCTCTTTAAATCTTGCCATTTGCAACAATATGGACGGAGCTAGAGTGTATCATGCTAAGCAAAATAAGTCAATCAGAGAAAGACAAATACCATATGATTTCACTCATATATGGAATTTAAGAAACGAAACACATGAATATATGGGAAGGGGTAAAAAAGAGGAGAGAGGGAAACAAACCACCAGAGACTCAATGACAGAAAACAAATTGTGGGTTGATGGAGGGAGGTGGGTGGGGGATGGGCAAGATGGGTGATGGATACTAAGGATGGCACTTTTTGTGATGAGCGCTGGGTGTTGTATGTAAGTGATGAATCACTGAATTCTACTGAAACTAATATTACACTGTATGTTAACTAAAGTTTAAATTTAAAAAACTGGTAAAAAAAGAAGTAAAATTTTTTAAAACAAAAGAAAAACATGTTCCCTTGGCAGTGTAAGATATTGTTCATACATATGACAATCTCTTAATTATCAAGTTTACACTACAAATACTGAAGAACCAAAAGGAAGATTTAAAAAAACAAAATGAGGGGCACTTGGGTGGCTCAGTCGGCTAAGTGTCTGACTCTTGATCTTGGCTCAGGTCATGATGTGGTTCCCAAGATAGAGCCCCATGTGCTAACACTGTGGAGTCTACTTGGGTCTCTCTCTCTCCCTCTCTCTGTCCCTCCTCTGCTCTCTCTCTCTCTTTCAGAATAAATAAACTTCAAAAAATAAAAAATAATAAAAATACAAAATGAATTTTCCTTCAGAAGGATGCCTCTGGTCTATTTCAAAAGTGTCTGATATAACATATATGGGCAGGACATAAAAAAATTTTGGTAAAAATAGAAGCATAAAATACCTAGGAATAAATCTAACCAAAGATGTAAAGGATCTGTATGCTGAAAACTATAGAAAGCTTATGAAGGAAATTGAAGAAGATTTAAAGAAATGGAAAGACATTCCCTGCTCATGGATTGGAAAAATAAATATTGTCAAAATGTCAATACTACCCAAAGCTATCTACACATTCAATGCAATCCCAATCAAAATTGCACCAGCATTCTTCTCGAAACTAGAACAAGCAACCCTAAAATTCATATGGAACCACAAAAGGCCCCGAATAGCCAAAGGAATTTTGAAGAAGAAGACCAAAGCAGGCGGCATCACAATCCCAGACTTTAGCCTCTACTACAAAGCTGTCATCATCAAGACAGCATGGTATTGGCACCAAAACAGACACATAGACCAATGGAATAGAATAGAAACCCCAGAACTAGACCCACAAACGTATGGCCAACTCATCTTTGACAAAGCAGGAAAGAACATCCAATGGAAAAAAGACAGCCTCTTTAACAAATGGTGCTGGGAGAACTGGACAGCAACATGCAGAAGGTTGAAACTAGACCACTTTCTCACACCATTCACAAAAATAAACTCAAAATGGATAAAGGACCTAAATGTGAGACAGGAAACCATCAAAACCTTAGAGGAGAAAGCAGGAAAAGACCTCTCTGACCTCAGCCGTAGCAATCTCTTACTCGACACATCCCCAAAGGCAAGGGAATTAAAAGCAAAAGTGAATTACTGGGACCTTATGAAGATAAAAAGCTTCTGCACAGCCAAGGAAACAACCAACAAAACTAAAAGGCAACCAACGGAATGGGAAAAGATATTCGCAAATGACTTATCGGACAAAGGGCTAGTATCCAAAATCTATAAAGAGCTCACCAAACTCCACACCCAAAAAACAAATAACCCAGTGAAGAAATGGGCAGAAAACATGAATAGACACTTCTCTAAAGAAGACATCCAGATGGCCAACAGGCACATGAAAAGATGTTCAGCGTCGCTCCTTATCAGGGAAATACAAATCAAAACCACACTCAGGTATCACCTCACGCCAGTCAGAGTGGCCAAAATGAACAAATCAGGAGACTATAGATGCTGGAGAGGATGTGGAGAAACGGGAACCCTCTTGCACTGTTGGTGGGAATGCAAATTGGTGCAGCTGCTCTGGAAAGCAGTGTGGAGGTTCCTCAGAAAATTAAAAATAGACCTACCCTATGACCCAGCAATAGCACTGCTAGGAATTTATCCAACGGATACAGGAGTACTGATGCATAGGGCCACTTGTACCCCAATGTTCATAGCAGCACTCTCAACAATAGCCAAATTATGGAAAGAGCCTAAATGTCCATCAACTGATGAATGGATAAAGAAATTGTGGTTTATATACACAATGGAATATTACGTGGCAATGAGAAAAAAATGAAATATGGCCTTTTGTAGCAACGTGGATGGAACTGGAGAGTGTGATGCTAAGTGAAATAAGCCATACAGAGAAAGACAGATACCATATGGTTTCACTCTTATGTGGATCCTGAGAAACTTAACAGGAACCCATGGGGGAGGGGAAGGAAAAAAAAAAAAAAAGAGGTTAGAATGGGAGAGAGCCAAAGCATAAGAGACTGTTAAAAACTGAGAACAAACTGAGGGTTGATGGGGGGTGGGAGGGAGGAGAGGGTGGGTGATGGGTATTGAGGAGGGCACCTTTTGGGATGAGCACTGGGTGTTGTATGGAAACCAATTTGTCAATAAATTTCATAAAAAAAAAATTTTGGTAAAAATAAATTATTATGCACTCATATTTGCATAAGAATAGTTGTTTTTCAGTGTTATTATTGATTAGCTTCTCTGAGAATATGTATACCAACACAGAATGTTTCCTTTTTCTATATATAAATGTATATACATACATTTAAATATTGTGTAAACACATATATCCATGAATACTGAGAGCTGCATAAATTAAGATACTTACATCAGAATAAACTCGAGTTCCAATTACACGAGCATAATGTGGATTTGCCTGCATACAGTTACGAGGACAGTAGACTCTGAAAAAAAATATATATATATACAAATATTAAGTAGCGGGTTTCTTTAGCCATTCTTACTCATAAGACCACAGACATGCATACACAAATGTTAACAGCATTCTCACCCTATTCATTTTTTTTTTCTAAAATAGGTCAATTGTAGAAGCCAGGCAGTAGATGCAATTGCTTCTGCTTAATTTACCCACTTCTAGCGTTTGGCACAAATGTGTTTCTTTTATTTTCTAACTTAACCAGGAAGCTTTCTAATTCAGGGGTTAAGCAGAAAGACACATCAGGTTGTATCTCTCAGTATCTGGGAACTGTACCCAATGTTTCTGTAGAATTTAATAAACAGCTAACTTGAAACCGACTCATTGTCTGACTCACACATCTAGCTTCTTTCTTCTATGTTCACATCTTTGGTACATCTTTCAATTCCATGGTTTTAATTGTGATTATAAGTTACTGATTTCCAAATATGTATCCCCAGTTGAGACCTCCTAGTTCCAAATTTGTGTCCTATTGCTTATTCAATATCTCCACTAAAATCTAATAACAATTTCAAACTAAGGGTGTTTACAACCAAATTCCTAATCTTTTCCTCCAGTCCCCATATCTGTTCCTTATGTAGGCTTCATACAATAAATGGCAACTCCATTATTTCAGATCCTCAGGCCAAAAACTTTATTCTAGCTTCAATCCCTCTCTTTATCTCACACCTTGCATTCAGTCCGCCAGCAATTTCTATTGGTCATCCATGAAATAAAATCAGAGCATCCCTAAACACCTCAGTTACTATAGCTCCAGACTTTATCATCTGGTGTCTAGCTTACTGCTATAGGCTTTCCTATGATCTCCCTGCTTCCAACCCTGCCCCTTCCAGTGTTGGTTTTTTTCCCACTTGAATTAAAGCACACAAGACCAATCATATTCTTATGCTCCAAATACTCTAGTGGCTTTCCATCTCATTCAGAATAAATGAAAAAAATCCTTACAATGGCCAATAAGTCCTGCATATCCTGTCCCCCCATTATCTTTCTGACTCCATATCCTCCTCCTCTTCCACTTCTTCCCCCAGATCCAGTCATATTGGCCTGCCACTTCTCAAACATACAAAAATAGGCTCTTCCTCAGGGCCTTTGCACTTATCTGTCTCTGAGCATGGAATATTCTTTCTCCAGATATCCTATTGCCTTACTGATATCTGATTGGCTTAGCTCATTTAAATAACATTTCCAAGGGACATGTGGGTGGCTCAGTCAATGAAATGTCCGACTTTGGCTGCTCAGGTCATGATCTCAAGGCTCATGAGTTCGAGCTCTGTGTCACACTTACTGCTGTCAGCTTGGAGCCTGGAGCCTGCTTCAGATTCTGTGTCTCCCTCTCTCTCTGCCCCTCCCCCACTCATGCTCTATCTCTCTCTCACTTAAAAATAAATAAACATTAAAAAAATTTTTAGGGGCGCCTGGGTGGCGCAGTCGGTTAAGCGTCCGACTTCAGCCAGGTCACGATCTCACGGTCCGTGAGTTCGAGCCCCGCGTCGGGCTCTGGGCTGATGGCTCAGAGCCTGGAGCCTGTTTCCGATTCTGTGTCTCCCTCTCTCTCTGCCCCTCCCCCGTTCATGCTTTGTCTCTCTCTGTCCCAAAAATAAAATAAAAAAACAAAAAAAAAAATTTTTAACTAAAAAATAAATAACATTTCCAAAAGCTTTTTATTTCCACATAGGATCCAATTATCACTGTTCAATCAATCACATGATTAAAAACTCCACTCTGAGAGTTTAAGAAACTATCAAGTGGCACTTTTTTTTTTTAAATCAATGGGCTCTTTGATTCACACACACACACACACACACACACACACACACACACACACAAAAGGTTTGATTCACACACACACATAAAAGAACATTAAAAACTACATCTGGAAAAAAGGGAATTCATTTTAGTAAATAAATCAGAGTCTCAACAAAATGACTACATGAAAATCACTGTCTGATGAAGGAATCAATGATTTTACCAAAAGTATTCTAAACTCTTTTTTTAATGTTTATTGATTTTTGAGAGAGTGAGACAGATTGTGAGCAGTGGAGGGGCAGAGAAAGAGAGACACCGAATCCAAAGCAGGCTCCAGGCTCTGA
Organism: Prionailurus bengalensis; assembly: GCF_016509475.1. NCBI lineage: Eukaryota > Metazoa > Chordata > Mammalia > Carnivora > Felidae > Prionailurus > Prionailurus bengalensis. The sequence goes on along the minus strand of NC_057353.1, from coordinate 24,547,859 downwards.
GTTGTCAGCAAAGAGTCTGACAGGGGGCTCAAACCCACAAACCGTGAATTCATGACCTGACCGGAAGTCAGAGGCTCAACCCACTGAGTCAGTCAGGGGCCCCTTCCCCAAAGTATTCTAAAAATACTTCAATTGCAACTACCTTTACCAGCTGAAGCAACTCCTTCCTAAGATAGCTTTTAAGAAATAGCTGCATTTCTTATTTCTAAAATCTGTATAATACTGTTTATTTTAGAGGATATATGCTTATAGCATCTAAACCAGAAGCATTTAAATATAAATAAATGAGTTTTATAACTTTAAAGAGTTGATTTTTATAAAAGATGCTGTTGGGGGTTTCTATAGGAGGAAAGTTGTCCCCATTGAATGTGAAATTTTCTATGTGTGTTTGAGAACAGTTGGGCATTCACTGCCCATCCTATGGTAGTAATAGGTGCTCAGCCCTTAGGATCATACTGTGCTGGCTCTACCTTGACCATATTTGGCACTTGGTTTGTGGAAGGCCAAGGTGAGTAGCTCCAAACTGAGACAGTTTCTACTTAGGCAAGTTCAGATCAAAGATAGACTGAAGGAGGTTTTTACTTGATTGTGTTCTAATCTCTGGTTATAACACCTTGTTACGTGTGACTAAGAATGTCGACAGTGACCTGGTAAACATTCTTTTATATACAATTTACTTATAAGCATTGAATAAAAATGTATCAACATTTTAGTGATACCTGCTTTTACATTTTGGACATTCAATAGGCTTCAAAGCTCTAATTATTTATAGATACATGTTAAGCATGATATGATTTCTGCCCTCCCCCTCCATGTGTCATCCCCAGGCCAGAAAAAAAGATTTCTAATAACACACACAAACACATGATACTTATAAGGTTATGGTACTGAATCATAGAGATTGCTTATTTGGGTCTATTCTATCAGCTATGGAACCTCTCAAGGACACAACTATACAGGTAAATATTGTTTCTTCATGCTCATCTTGAGTTAATTTCCTTTCGTTTATTTGCCCTGGGCATTTTCTCCCCGAAAGATTTATGTCTCAACTTATTTAAGTTATATGAAATTCTGAAACAGATGTACCAACCACATGGTTCCCTAAAAGTTATAAACTGTCATATAAGTAATGTGTTATAACATAATTTATGAAACTATTAAAATTTTTATATGAGAAAAGACAACCCTTTGTTTCAGTAGTCTCTAAAAGGAAACAGAAGGGTGAATTTCCAGACTACGTAAGGTCAAAATTATGTATAAATCATTACTTCTACCAATTTGTTACGTTGGTAGCAGTAAAAGATAAAATTTAACTAGAAGAATTTTTCTTTTGGGGCAATATTTCCCTTTCTGGAATAACCGAAGAAACAGGAAAAATGCATTAACAGTCTACTTGAGTGATTTTCTGTTTATTTTGGAACAATATTACTATAAATTTATGCCACAGACATTAAAATTGCCATTTACTTAGCATCTACTAGAGGAAGGCTTTATGCTGGAATACTCTTTCGGGATTATCCTTACTATTTGGTCCTCATAGCCTAGTCACATGGCTGAGAGGGCCTAGCATTATACTGTACATAGTTGGTATTTCATAAATATTTATTAATGGATAATTCTAAATTATTTATGAGAGATGGAGACAGAATGAGTGGAAAAGGGGCAGAGAGTGAGGGAGACACAGTATCTGAAGGAGGCTCCAGGCTCTGAACTGTCAGCACAGAGCTTGACACAGCACTTGAACTCACAAACCTTGAGATCATGACCTCAGCCTAAGTTGGACGCTTAACCGACTGAACCACATAGGTGCCCCAAGAAGTACCCACTTCTTACATCATCACAGTCTTTTATTGCCTTGTGAACAACCAATATTATTCTTTAAGTAAAACATTACCTTAGTTTTAAAAGGCTAAGTGAAGGAGTGCCTAGGTGGTTCAGTAGGTTACGCGTCCGACTTCAGCTCAGGTCATGATCTCGCAGCTCGTCAGTTCGAGCCCCACATCAGACACTGTGCTGACAGCTCAGAGACTGGAGTCTGCTTCAGGTTCTGTGTCTCCTTCTCTTTCTGCCCCTCCCCCACTCATGCTCTCAAAAATAAATAAACATTAAAAATTTTTTTTTAAAATAAAAGGCTAAGCGATGAAGCTTTTCCAAAATAAACTTTTCCATAAAAAGTGAGCTCCTTCAGTTTTTTAGTAACTACAGTTTATCAATTATAATTCTATCTCAAATCTCAGTATTGGTTCTTGGAATTAATATGTGATTTCCTTGTATTAATGGAAGAAACGTGGATAGAAATAAGAGTGGATATGAAAAGAACTTCTTCATTTTTCCTATGTACGGTTATGACTTATAGCCATAATACTTCTAACAATTTTCACCTTAGCGTGGTCAAGATAAATGAAGCACTCTTTTTTTTTTAATGTTTATTTTTGAGAGAGAACGAGAGAGGCAGAGTGCAAGCGGGGGAGGGGCAGAGAGAGACAGAAACACAGAATTCAAAGCAGGCTCCAGGCTTGAGCACAGTGGGGCTCGAACTCACAAACCGTGAGATCATGACCCGAGCCGAAGTCAGACGCTTAACCGACTGAGCCACCCAGGCGCCCCAGAAGCACTCTTTCATTAGTGTGTAGTAGATAAACTCCATTATAATTTTTAAAAAGACAGTATACAAAACAAAAATAAAAGAAAGGCAGAAGATGGGCTTTTTGACATACCAATCTCAATTAGATTTATCTAATTTAGGAAGTGGATGGAAATACTTAAAAATATGTGTGTCATTATAGTTTCAGTGGTAATGACGTGTTGCAGACTGAATGTTTGTGTCCCCCCCAGATTCATATGTTGAAGCCCAACTCCCATTGTGATGGTATTTGGAGATTGGCCTTTATGGAGTTAATTAAGGTTAAATGAGATCATCAGGATTGGGCCTTGATCCCAAGAAAGGAGAGTCTCTCCTCTCTCTCTTTCTGTCTCTCTCAACCTACCTCCCCTGCCTTTTGAGGACACAAAGAGAAGGTACCATCTGGCAACAAGGAGAGAGGCTTCAGAAGAAACCAAAACTGCCAACACCTTGATCTCGTCTCCAGCTTCCAGAATTACGTGAAAATAAATTTCTATTTTTTACACCTCCCCCCCCCCCCCCCACCCCCCAGTCTATGGTATCTTGTTACAGCAGCCTGGGCAGACTAAGATATGTGAACATACAGAATACACGCACAGCCTTGGTATTATGGAACAGACAAAAGCACTCTGGCGTTTGGAGAAAGCACACTAGGAGTGTCTGGAGAGCAGGGAGTTCGTGATGAACCATGCTCCCTTTTGCTTTGCAGTTCAAGACCACAATTATAAATGGATAATTCTATCCATTCCTAAGACCATACACCCTTCAAATCCTGGAGACAGCAGAAGTCCAGGCAAAAACAGTTATCACAGAGTAAAAGCCCAATCCACGTATGTTCACTGGTCAAGAATAATGAGACAATTTAGAAAACATTACCTTGGGCAATGTGAAGCAGGCTTATGAAAGGGACAGAGCTGTTCCACAGTTGTTTCACAAGTGACAGCCTGAACTGAAGAATTAAAACACAAGACAATAAGCAACTCTTTGGCAATAATAACATGCAACAGGGTGGTAAGAAAATAAGGTTTAAAAAAGTGCTAACCTGTTACTTTAGAGACTGTGAAGGAATTAGCAGACTGATATTTGCTGAAAATAAGAACATAAAAATGTCAATCATTTTTTAGATGCATCATCATCGACATAGTTTCTGGTATTTTTTCGGTCTGTGAATACTTTGTTTCTTCTTAAACATTCTTACTTAAATATCTAAGTAAGCTGTAGTATAAGAATACATCATCTATTTTATGTTAAGTCCATATTAACTTCAAGTATGAACCAAATCAATACGAACCAAATTAATCATTCTTGATATTAGAGGACGATCTCTTCTCATGACTAATCTCAAAAACGTATAGATAATAGCATAAAGCCACATAGATTTATATCTACATATTTGTTTCCTATTAAAATTAAAACTCTAACTATACTAATTCCCTGTCACCATAGAACAGAACTATTTAAGCTCTCACAATGGTAAATACAAAGTAGCATTATAAAAAGACTTTTAGGGGCGCCTGGGTGGCGCAGTCGGTTAAGCGTCCGACTTCAGCCAGGTCACGATCTCGCGGTCCGGGAGTTCGAGCCCCGCGTCAGGCTCTGGGCTGATGGCTCAGAGCCTGGAGCCTGTTTCCGATTCTGTGTCTCCCTCTCTTTCTGCCCCTCCCCCGTTCATGCTCTGTCTCTCTCTGTCCCAAAAATAAATAAACGTTGAAAAAAAAAATTAAAAAAAAAAAGACTTTTAGATCATAAGTACCTAAAAGGAATGTGTGTTATTCATTTTTTTGTTCCCCCAGTATCTAGTAAAATGTCAACGCTGAATGAATTCCTCCTTATTGTATGCATCATTAAAAAGCAGGATAGAAGAATAGGTATTCCATTATATATCAAAATTTTTATTTGGCTTAATTATACCCAGAGTTTCAGAAAAATATCTACTACAAAAGATAAAGCTTATTTGTGATAGTATTTTAATAGGACACACCCTTCATGTTTCAAGTTTCTGTAATAAACAAAAATTAAGTTCAAACAAAAAAAAGTAAATAGGACTAATTTTCTTGAATCCAACACCCAATGTTTGGCTTACTGAAGCTCATAACTTTTGTTATTCATTGAAGGTAATTAATACATTTTACTGAATTAATAAGCCAATCAATAAATGCTTCTATACAGCTTTTGCTTAAGAGAGATTGCTAGGCACTGAAAACCATCCATAAAGCCTTTGAACAAAATTATTTACATAGAATAACATTCCATCAAATTTTCAAGAGTTTTTAATAAATTCTTTCTTATCATTATGAATCCTCCACTGTGGAGTCATGCAATTGTATAGTTAACAAAGGAAAGAAACTATGTCATACATCCTAAGAAAAGGAATTCCATATGAGGTTCAAAGTTTATTTTTTACACAGAAGAAACACACTACAAAGCTATTTCAAATGGCCACATTTTTCTAACTTGTATAGTTTATATCAAAATATGCCGTGCTCTAAAATAATATGTTTCATATATTTAATATGAGAAACATTTCAAAAGTTAATGCTTTTATGTTGAGTTCAATTACATTTAGATGGACAAAAGGTACATAGTATACATTTACATTTTAGAGAACTTTTCAAAATGCTCTTTTACCTACTAATATAGTTTATCTTATTAGCAAAGTTACTGTTGCATGAAATAATCCATTTTCCATAAACAGGGCAGGAAAGTACACAAAACAATTAGCCTTCTCTGAGCTATTTTATTTTATAGCTGAAAAATCTATTGCTTTACATTAGGGATAACTGTAAATCTATACATCTTCAATGAAACTCCAGAAAATGTGGAGCTTTATTTAGCATGTTCTTTAGAAGCAGAAAATGTTCAACGTTGAATTTAGATACTTTGGCTCCTTTTTGTCTTTGAAATTACACAGCTGAAGTGAGCTGATATGACAATTACCAAACTTCTCTATAAATTCTTCTATGCTTTGTTCTAAAAGAATTTGTCAACTCATTATTAAGATTTAAAATCATCTCATCCAAAAGGTCATTTGGGTACTTACCCAATTGTCTGAACACCATTTCTATTGGATTTGATGAAATAATGTTTTCTTCCTTGTCTAGTGATATCCACCCAACCACCATCATTGTCTATTATGCCATAATGAATTGCGGCTCTACAAATGCTGGATTGCTTAGAGAAAAAGGAAGGGAGAAAAGAATATTAAAACACTAAGACTGCTACATAGGACATGACTAGCTATTACTTAAATGACTTTAAATTAAACACACATACCTGAGCAAAATATCTATACTTCATATAAATCATTGTGTTTGCATTAAAAAAATCAAACTTTATATAGAAAGATCCTGTTCCAAAATCATTATATTTATTATACTTACCATTTCATAATGTACACTGCCAATAACTTTGGCTTTACTATCCAAACAGCCAGCAGGGCATTCATATCTAGATGAAAGAAATCAGGACCAAAATTTAGTTTTTCTGAATGTTAGTGTGAAATAAAAATATTACTTGTATTTTGTCAGGTAATTTTGAAAATAAGGATAAACATTACCTATTGCAGGTTGTTCCCTTGCACTGATCTCTTAATCTTACTTCACAAGAAACAATTTGGGCTGAAAAGTTAAAAAAAAAAAGTGTATATATATTATATACAATATATTTTGGTAATATATATATACCAAAATAATTTAGATAATGTATAAGTCACTACAATTCATCAAGCTTTTGCCACTCTAAAAATGTCCAAATTAACAAAATATAGTTGCATCTGTCATCAACATAAACTTTAACATCTTTGTAAATCATGCAGAGCTCTTACACATTTGCTGTGTGCTTATGACTTCATTTCTGTTACTATCATCTGCTCTTGTCTGAACGTGGGTGTCCCGGACTTGTGACTGCTGCCGTTCAATTTCATTTGTTTCTTCTTCTTGAGGAGGGTAATACCTGTCTGATCCTTCTGTTAGAGAGAATGGATGTAAGAAATATGATTCCACCTTAAATGTGCACAAATCATCACATAATGGTATACGTTTATATGCCTGTGTAACATTTAAAACTAGAAAAATCTGTAGTTTCTTGGCACAGATTTTGGCTTGAGGTGGTGATCTTATGTACTGCGCTGGAGTAAATAAAATACATGGATAAGCCTTTGAGCTCTTGATTCATTTATGCTTAATAAATGAAAAAAATCAGCTAATATTAAATGGAGTCATTTCTAAACTTTGATTTATACTTAAGAGTGGTATCAGTGATTGCCTTTCATAATGCCACCATGAAGTCTACGCAGTGATCTGATGAAGTCAGGGCTTTTGTATGACATGAAATCATATTTTTAGGAGAATCACATTTAAAATTTCCAAAAGCGTCACATTTAAAATTCTCCCAATAGGAAATTTAGCTTAAAGAAGGACTGACATGCCCTTTTAATTTACTACAATATCAGTTTCCACAGAAAGGTTTTTCTCTTTTAGAAGGAAATTCAAAATGCAGAAATTTATGAGTTTAATTTTTTTCCAGGTTATTTATATCAAGGGCTTAACAGTGGCACAATTTGGAAAGGTGTGTTATTTTCATGTATGTCCAAGAACTCTGAACCTAGAAAAGGGAAGTATGACTTCAGAGGAAAGTCAGTTTTAAGTAAAACAGTGGCCACTGGTGAAGGGGCAAGTAAGTCGGAGGTTTAGGGATGGCCAAAAATGGAAAACAGACTCACACACAATGAAAAATGCTTCCAGGAATGCAAAATGGCTCATAACAGTGAAATACTATACTGTTACTTCTTGTCTGCTCATTATACTAATGAGCACTCAGTCATCAAGGGGAAAAAAAGGCACATCTCTTTATGAATACTGAAAAAGAGCTGCATTTATTCATGTTTTCTAAAACACTTAAGTCTACATTAATCTTCATTTGGTCATCAGGAAGAAAAAAGTATAAGGGAGTAGAAGTGTTCACTCAGATGCCCAACAAGAGTGGAAGTTTTACAAAGCTTTATCATCTAAGTTTGCTCTTCATGTGCTGTAAACAGGACACTGCATTTATATGCACATTTTAGGACATTAAATGCATTTCAGAGCACTACTTTTACAACAGTTTTACAATACTATTTTATCTTTTTTATTTGTCATGTTGGCCATGAGAGATTATATACTCTGTAGCAAGAAGCAGAGAGTTAGTGTAATTCATTGACCATCATTCAGTAACATTCATGGATAGGTATATGGGCAAAAACTTTTAAAGTGTCAAAAATAAATTGCATTAGATTGCTAAATCCTTCAAAAATGAAGACACTTGTGAAAACAACTCTAGTCAATAATATATCAAGATTGCTTTTAAAAATGCAAATATACTTGTCACTCTAGGATAATCTCAAAGTAGAATTAGAAGTGGTTATGTGGAATAATGATGAAACTTTCTTTTAAATACAAATTTGCTATAATAGACATTCATATATTTTTAAAATATTTTTAATGGCTTCAGATATTTTAAATAGAGTTCTGGAAACTTTGTAAGTAATAATTAAATATGCTTTTTGCCTTTCAAGTACAAATTAATGCAGATGTTGGATTAAAATATAAATCAAACTGAATACTGTGACACAATAGCACATACCTTTGTAGCATAGATTTTCTCTGCAGCCTCCTCCAAAACTAGGTGGGCAGGCAGAACAGGGCCGTCCATGTTTATAGGGGGCGTGACCCCACCAGTTTCCCCTTAAAGAGAAGATCCACTCTAGTAAGAGGTAGTCTAATAACATAATTTATGAGACACTATAAAATATTACTATCTTCTAAATAACGACTTTGGTATGCATATTTAAATCATTTATATTTTTCATCGGAGTCCCTTTGGTTACTAGGTTTCTATGTAAACTGCTGCCTTATTATTTTGAAAATATTCTAAGTAATTGTTATGTACATTGTTAAAAATTACAAAATTAAACTTTTACAGAACACCAAACTCTATTATGGGATATTCATCTATATTCCATTCGTTTTAATAAACAGACTTGAGACTTAGATTTGACCCTAAGTACAGTTGTAATATTTTCAACATAATCATTCAATGGTCTTTACACAGGTGAAAATACATTTCTCATTTAATCTATAGATGCTTTTCTCTAATAAATCCAAAGTATTAAAAATACCTGTGGAATATAATAATATGTAAAACTGAAGTCATAAAAATATAATCCCTGTGTTGACAAAGATCATATTTTCAATTTTCATATTCCTTTCAAGGGCTGAGGTTATGCATCAGGCAACCATAATTGTTGCCATATTAAGTAAACTGAGTTAAAGCAATATACTCAACTATATATATATATGATAATACATATATACAAATTTACATATAAAAGTAATGTTTTGTCTACTTACTTTGGGGAATAGTTGCACACCAAGTAGACAGCTTTAGGCCATATTTGCCCCCAAATGTTCATGTTATGACACAAATTAATGGCACAGCCTATTCTGTTACTTGTTGCCCACACCACCTACATTAGAGAAAAGAAAATATATACACAATGGAATACTACTCAGCGATGAAAAAGAATGAAATCTTGCCATTTGCAGCAATGTGGATGGAACTAGAGGATACTATGGTAAGCAAAGTAAGTGAGTCAGAGAAAGATATATGAGTTCACTCATCTGTGGAATTTGAGAAACTCAACACATGACCATAGGGGAAGGGGATGGGGAAGGAAAACTAAGATAAAAACAGAAAGGGAGGCAAACCATAAGAGACTCAAATACAGAGAACAAACTGAGGGTTGCTTGGAGGGGCATTGGTGGCAGGGATGGGTTAAATGGGTGATGGGCATTAAACAGAGCACTTTTTGTGATGAGCACCAGGTGTTATATGTAAGAGATGAATCACTGGGTTCTACTCCTGAAGCCAAGACTACACTGTATGTTAACTTGAATTTAAATTAAAAAAAAAAAAAAAAACAACAACAAAAAAAAAACCAAAAAGCTTGGAGAAAGTAGGCTGAGATGAAGACAACAATATATATCAGAGAGAAATGTATAAAACTGAACTTGAGAAATGAATCTTTATCATTTAAGATGAAATAAGGCAATGCCAAAAGGATATTTTTCCTGAGGCTTTGGGCAGGGTTTAATTCAATCTGAAGAAGAGTGCTATGAGTAAATAACTCTAACTATAAAAAGTAAGCATCTTCAAAATACACATTTACTAAATAGTTCAAAAGTTACATCCTCACAAACCTAAATGCTATGTTAATGTTTCCATGAAAAAGCTTACCTAACAAAGGAACAGAATTTCACATCTTAAGCTGTATTGGAACAAAAATTTATGGGTTCAATTTCTAATATAATGTGTATTTTTCACGGCACCACTGGTTATTATGGAATTCATCACTGATCTTAATCTTGTCACATGCAAAGGTAGACAGAACAATTTGCTTTATATTCACTAACAGTCAGCCATAAAAATGCTAGTAACTCAGGTCTGTGGTTTATCTAGTTGAATCCACCTTTCGTTGTTCAATTTAGAGGTTTAGAAGTTATCCAATACGAAATGTGAACAATGAATTAAAAAAAACAGGTAAATGCTGCACACAGGTCAATATTGAATGTCATGGTAAATAACCTATAGTTTTATTCTTTGGAAAATAAAAAATACTGAAGATGGTAAATTCCTCCTCGTTTGCATTTCCTGAGGCCAGACTAAACATGTTTTACATGTAAAATCATTGAAATGACCTCTTTCTTTAGAATGTTTGTTTATTTTTGTGGGGGGGTGAGGGGCAGAGAGAGACGGGGGACACAGCATCAGAAGCAAGCTCTGAGTTGCCAGAAGCAAGACCTATGTGGCGCTCGAACTCACAAACCACAAGATCATGAGCAGAGTCGAAATTGGTCGCTCAACAGACTGAAACACCCAGGTGTCCCAAGATAATGTCTTTTTTTTAAACTGACTTTTGGACTTTTTCTAATAATTACTTTTATCTTTTATAGAAATTGATAAACCTATTCTACAGACATCAATATCTTTTTTCAATAACCATACCAAATTCACTAAGAAAGACATCCACGTTCAGTATGTAAATTCAGTTGTGTAAATTCTGCTGCAGTTACACAAACTCAACTTAGAAAAATGAGGTGTAATATACCCAAAACATACCTGTGTATAATGAGTACACACAGGTCCAGAACATCTGAATGGACAATACGGGTTGCATTCGTGTTCATATGGGTAGCTAAAGTCTCTCACTTCATCATACCATGCTTGTACATGAAATGTTGGGGGTCTATATCTATTTGAGAGAAAATAACCACAAAAGAGTGAGTAAAATTGGAGAAAAAGTAAAATCAAATATTGCAAAATGTATTGATAAAGTCTGGTAGAGAGAGATTCTTGTGTAAGTTATTAATCTTAAGTACTACGCCCATTACGTTACCACTACATCAATGGTTTAAAACAAAAACTAAGTCTAACATATTGCTGGTTATTCTGCTATTACTTTTATTTTGTTGGTGTGATTATTTGCTTTCTTTTTAGGCTTTAAGCCTCAGAAAATTTCTCATTAATGAATTAATAAGTATTTCAATCATTTATGTTTTCAAAAACAAAAAAGTTACACTTTACATACCTTCCCCAGTGGGCTCCCAAATTCTGCCCAATTGATGGAAGTAGGCTTGCAGGTCCGTGTTCCCACAAACAACTTTCCGCCCAGGATTCTGCAGATCTTTCCAGCTCAACATCCCATGTCTATAGTTCAAAACAGAAACAAAATACAGAAACACACATATGATGTATAGGTAGAATTCAGGTTTTTCTTCAGGCTATAATGTGGTTCTATTCAGTTCTGTTTTTCCCCTTTTTACTACTTTGCAAGGTCAACATCTCAATCTGAGTTCTCACCATCTTCCACCTAGATTTTTACACAAGCTTCCTAACTAGTCTCCCTGCCTCCATCTCTTATCCCTACAATCTGCCCCACAAATTTTTAGAATTACCTAAGTGAGCACAAATATGCTTAACTGACTCTTCTGTCTAAACACATAGAACAAACTCCCATAAACATAAAGTTCAAGATCCTTGGTCACACAGTTCCTTATAAAACATGCTGTTCTTAGCTCTTGCTGGCATTGTTTTCTGTTTAAAACATTCTTCTCCCAATTATTTGTCAGACAGACTCTTATTCTTTCTTCATAATCCAGCTTTAGATAATACAGTCTAGATACCTTTTCAATTTTCTCAGATGTAAGCTATTCTCTCCTTAGGGCTCTTAGAACTTTGTAATACTTCTTTGTTTAGCAGCTATTACAATGCAGTGTTAGCATCTGTCTATGTGTCTGTCTCTTTAACAAGACTATGAGTTGCTCAGAGGCAATCATTTAACTCATGCCACTTATCTTTAGCCTATTTTTTTGTGTTTTGTGTCTGTCATATAGACAAGGTGATTAATAAACGCTTATTGAGTACATGAATGATTAAAGAATCTGATTCCTATAAAAATATATATGCATTTTTATATACAACATTCAATGAGAGTGATTGAACTGTACTTTTAAAATAATTTACATAGGGCGCCTGGGTGCCTCAGTTGGTTAAGCGGCTGACTTCAGCTCAGGTCATGACCTCACAGTTTGTGAGTTCGAGCCCCTCGTCAGGCTCTGTGCTGACAGCCTGGAGCCTGCTTCAGATTCTGTGTCTCCCTCTCTCTCTATCCCTCCCCCGCTCACACTCTGTTTCTCTCTCTCTCTCTCAAAAATAAACATTAAAAAATAAAGTAAAATAATTTACAAAGAAGTATTTAAAATTACAAAACTACTACTGAAACTATTTTCTATGTCCTAGGTTTAATATTCAATTAGCTAATTTGAAAAACTGGCAGTGTTTGGTAAATGTGAGGGTAGAAACAGAGCTGGGTTCAACCTTGGTAAAATAACAGAACTCTGGGCATGTTAAGAAGACTGAAAAATAGTTCTGGAACTGGAACATGAGGACACAACCTAAGGTGATAGCAACGAGACTGGAGAAGAGCAGACAGACTGAAATCATGTTGCAGAATTTAAATTCCTAGAGGTTGACAGATGACTAAAGGTAGGTGGTGAGGGAGGAAAAAAAGATGAAGACAATGACGGTTAACAAATACGGAGAAAGAAAATAGAGAAGGAATAGATTATTGTCATGGAAATATGTCTAATGTATTTCAATGCAAATTTCTAGGGTGATATCTGTGATTCATGCAGTATGTATGCCAAGTAGAGTAGAAATACATGAATGAGGTTCTGGGAAAAGAAATTTGTGATGAAGACATGAATTTTGAATTATCACCCAAAGATGACTTTCTTCAGGAAGATGATACAGAATGAGAAGAGGAATGAAAAGAAAATTCTGGGGCTATCAAAATTGAAAGGGAGGAAAAAAAAAAACGAATTAGTAACATAAACCAGGGAAAATGGGATCGAAAGGTTAAGGGAACACTGAAAGAAGATTAAGTTATACAAACAATGGGACAAGGACTGGAGGATTAGAGAGTGGGCAACAAAATCAAATGCCACGGAAAATTCCAGAAAGACAAGAGATGCTAAGTACTAATTCACGATCAAAAGCAATCGCAGAACAATGCTGGGGAGAAAATCAGAACACACAGGCACATATGCGACTGGAAGGAGAAAGTGGGGAAACCAAGTGTGGGTTACTCTGTTAATACTTTAGAAAGAAGAAGAGAGATAGGCAGAAGTTAAAGAAAAGTAACATGCCAGGTTCTCAGGGAGGATTTGTTTGTCTTGATTTTTAAAGGATAGAAGAAACGTAGTCATGACTGTAGGCCAAAGGAACGCACACCAAGGGAAAAAGACACACACACACACACACACACACACACACACACAAGCCTTGAGGCCACTGTGATGATTTTAAAATACTCTTCCCCACAAGTCCCACAAAGGTGGTATTGAATTTCCTCCTCTTCCCTTCAGTTTGAGCTGGATAGTGAGTGGCTCTCTTCTAACACACAGAACGAGACTGAGACTTCTCAGACTGGGTTAAGAAATGCAGCCTCTATCCAGTTCTCTTTTAAGACACACATCTTGACAGACTTGAGGCAACAATTAGAATCTGGCTACCCTGAAGACCTAGCTGGCAAGATAATGTGGAGAGATCACACACAGACTGAGGGATGCAGGACGAGTTTCCATTGAGTTTTCCTCGCCCAGGCATGAGTCAGTTTGCAAGTTTAGGTCACTGCAAACAAACATGTAAGAGATCACAAATAGGAACTACTCAGCTGAGCCCTTAAGAGAGACCATAGGACCCTTCTTCAAGGTCAATCTACTCTTGTTTTATATCTGATTCTACAATCTCAGACGTCAGTTTTTCTGATGAAACTGAAGATGGATGCTTTTTTATAGAGGATAAACAACTAGCTCCAGATTTACAAATATGTTATATTGCAAAAGTTTGTTTACTCTGTTGTATAGAAATTGAAATAAAATCTAAAACATATCATTCAAATGCTTTAGGCTAGGCTTTCTTATTAGCAAAATGTGAAATAGAAGATAACTCAGGTTCCTTCAAGGACTAAAATTCAATTATTGAGTATACACTATGGATAAGCTATTTTTTTAAGGTATGGTAGGTTTTCTATATAATCCACTAAAAATAAGGGGGGAAGCATATCAAATGAACTAGTAATTCTAGAATAGGGACACATTATTTTAATATAAAAACAGAGGCAGAGGAACATACAACTAAAATTTCCTATTAATATTTAACAAATTAATTAGTGACAATTTTAAAATAATTATTTTAAAGAATCTAGTCAAGCATAGGTGTTTACTAGGTAAAGTTCAATAATGAATATCAAGAAGACTCTTTAAAAAAATCTAATGAAAATATAGCTGTCCTGGAAGAAATATTATTGTGAAAACAGCATACAATGTTTATTTTTATGCCACAACATTATATTACATGTTTTACGACCACCAATAATTCATACCCATCCCGTTTAAATGTAAGTTAGTCTTTACACACTTCTATTTAAATTCAGGTTTGTAAATAAAATCAAGATGTCCTGACAGATGTTTTTTCCCCCCTCTGAACTATTAACCCAGCACTAATTTAAACCCAAACCACACTTAAAATTACCATTTCTTTAAAAAATGGGTACTTGAGGTGTATAGAAATGAAAACCAGTCTATTTTCCAATTACATCTGTAAGGTGCTTCTTCTCAGAGCACAGTGAAGTGTTCAATGAAGTTTTAGTACTAAAAGAAACATTTAGAATACTAGTGAATTCTTTGTCTCCAGTGATATTTTTAAAGCTGGTTTAACATGGAGATTTTATCATTTCCTCTTGTGTATGTGTGTGCTTATATGAGAAATCCTAAATGTTAACAAAGGACTTCCAAAAGTAAACCTAGAAATACAAAGCAATTTTAGTACTGAAATATCATACTGGTAGAAATTGAAAATGTAGTATATAGTTATCTAGACATGTACATAAAATTCCACTATTATATTACCTTCAGTGAAACATGAGTGAACATATACAATCCATATTCTTAGCAAAATACATGCTCTCCTACAGTAATAGATAATGATAGCGAGAAATCACACAGGAATGTAGTTTTAACAGAGTTAATACTAGGTTACTAGTGATAATGTTAGTGATATTACTTTTCCTTTCTGTTTGAAACTCAGAATAGTTTTGTCTCTTGAAAACGATTAAGTATTTTCAAATATATCTTCTTGACCACAGTAAATTTTCAGCTCTTTCCAGATAAACATAATTTGAAAATTCATGTCCTGGAAATTGTTTAATCTTTATAGCTTCAAAATTATGATTATAATACATCAAACGAATTAAAGGCCAAAGTTAGTCATTAAGACTTTTCCTGAAGATAAGCATTTTCTTATAATTGAATCTTCAAAACGGTTATTTAAAAAGCTCAAATAAAAGGTAGGCTATTTTTCAAATAAAAATAAAACAATTTCCCACAGAGTAATGTTAAAGGATTTATTAATCATTTTCACTTTAGACTGTATTAAAGAACATGGAGTAAGATTTTGTGAGATTATCTGTCTGATGAAAATTTAAGTAGGACTCTACATAAATTACCCAAAGATCAGTGAGAGGGGTGGACACAATGGGCATCAATCAGCCCACATAATTACTGGTATACACTTATTAATAAAGGTATCATGATAATTAGTCTACCAAAGAGAATACACTAGGTGACACTGAAGTTAAGTACTTTATTTTACAGAGTTGGATTCACCACTAAAGAAAATATGTAAATGAGTAAATAAAGACATTTCAATAGGAAATTGACCAATTTTAAGCAGTCTGACACATTTAAATGCACACAGAAATAATCTGTTGGATAGAAACTCTCATATAATTTCAGAATTGTTATATGTCATGCTAAGCAGGGAGAAATAGGATTGCAAGATTTTCTACCATTTCACAAAACTCCACCTAAGTGGATGAAGCCACGATAGGTCTTTTCCAAGACCTGTTGAGAAAAATATCTTTAAATTGTGAAAGTAAACTTTTTCTAAAACAACTGGAAAATATAATTAATGTTGTAATTAATTATACAACAAATCAAAAGAGTATCTAATACAGAAATAATGTTCCAACTCATTATACCTTTTCGACAAATTGATTTTTTAATGGATTTCCAAGATAAATGCAAAAGACAAAATTGGTCTTTGACTATCACACTATTAGGTAGCCTAATCAAATGCAAACATCAGTCCATGATACAATTGGCAATTTAATACGGACTTTTAAAATATGCATTGCTTCCTGACAAAGTAATAACGTTATGAACACACAGTGGTGTTGAAAAGGCAATTATGTTGGAAGTCCAGTCTAGGCTAGAAGTTCTGGTCTACTTCCCACCACTGAAAACTATAAATAGCATGATAAAATTATTTTTAAAAACTATCTTAGCATTTGAAATAAATTTTGACAAAAAAGAATTTCACAAACATTCTTGTTTTGAGACATATACATCTGCAAATTTAACTCAGAATACCACCCTTATATCTCCAGGCCTACCTCATTTCTGAGCAGTCAATGTTTGTCAGAAGTAATGACAGCACACTAGCTTTCAATTGTATTAAAAACACTCTTTCCCTAGTGCTAGTCTTCTGGATACATGCAAGTAAGGTCATTAGTGATAAATTTTTCTTTCGTTTCTTTGTATAGAGTAAAAATAAGCTTGCACTTGTTCAAAGTATTTCAATGGGTAATTAAAACACATGATACACCCTGGAAGAGTTTTCTTTCCTATTTAAATTATGTACTTTCAAACTTATCTCTTGATTATGTCAAGTTTGCCTTCTGTTTCCTTATCTATAAAAATAGGAAGCTGATATAAGTCTCTTCAATTGCTTTCAGCTTTAAAATTCTATTATTTTGCACTTATTGTCCCTTATAGAATGCTCTGTATTGTTTATAAAACCTCGTAAAAACGTACAAACTGTACAAGTCTGTAAAAGTTCTGATGACAATTAAGGGCATTTCTAACTAAGAAGCAAAAGCTGTTTTGTGATTAAAAGCTGTTTTGTGATGAGCAGAGGACTAGAATGGACATTTTTTTCCCCAAAGAAGACATACAGATGAGCAACAGGAACATGAAAAAGGCTCAACATCACTAACTATCAGGGAATACAAGTCAAAACAATGAGATATTACCTCACCAATCAGAATGGTTAGAATAAAAAATATAAAAAAAAAAACAAACAAGAAATAACAAGTGTTAGGCTGTGGAAAAAAAGGAACCCTCTTGCACTGTTAATGGGAATACAAATTGGTGCAGCCACTGTGGAAAACAATAATGAATTTCCTCAAAATATAAAAATAGAAATACTATATAATCCAGTAATTCCAGTACTATTTAAACAAAGAAAACAAAAATACTAATTTGAAAAGATATATCTACCCCTTCATTCCTTGTGGCATTATCTATAATAGCCAGGATGGAAACAATCCAAATATCTACCAAAAAATGAATTGATAAAGAAGATATGTTATTAGAATACAATGGAATATTACTTAGCCATAACAAAAAGATCTTGCCATTTGCAACAACATGCATGAATGGACCTAGAGGATATTATGCTAAGTGAAATAACTCAAAGAAAAGAAATACCATTTGATTTCACTTATATGTGGAATCTAAACAAAGACAGAAACAGACTCATAAGGCGGCGCCTAGGGGGCTCAGTGGGTTCAGCATCTGACTTCAGCTTAGGTCATGATATCATGGTTTGTGAGTTTGAGCCCTGTGTCAGGCAAGCCTAGAGCCTACTTCAGATTCTGTCTCCCTCTGTCTCTGCCCCTACCCCGCTCACTCACACACACTTTCTCTCTCTCTCTCAAAAATAAATAAACGTTAAAAAACATTAAAACGCTCATAAATACAGAAAACCAACTGGTGGTTGACAGAGGGGTGGGGGTAGGGGGATGAGTGAAATGCTTGAAAGGGATTAGGAGATATAGACTTCTAGTTATAAATAAAAAAAAAGTTTTGAGATGAAAAGTAAAGCATAGAGAATATAGCTAATAATAGCATAATAACTTTGTGTAGTGACAGATGGTAACTGTACTTATCATGGCAAGCACTGCAAAATATACAGAATTGTCAAACTATAATATATAGAATTGTCAAATCACTATGTTGTGCACCTGAAACTAATATAACACTGTATACCAGCTGCACTTAAATTAAAAAAAAATAAAATTAAAGCTGTATTGTGACTTACAAGATTACAAAACCAGAAAAGTTTCAGATCTTCCAGTTGTAAATCTAGGGAAGAACTCAATTGTTTCTGAATCATCTCTGTTAGAGAAAGTTTTAATATTGTCCAAAACAGGTAAATGACCGAAACTTAAATGAATATGACAAGAATATATTCTCAGCTGAGAACTTAAAACCAGGACCCTTTCAGCCTAATCCTGAAAACATAAAGGTAAAATCTCTGAAATAAGACACAGACGTCTACATGTAATTTTTCTGCACAGCCAAAGGAACAAGAATTTTTGGCCAGCTCATATCATTTTGTAAAACTGATATAGTTTTATGGATTTCCAAGACATAAATACATGTGATATACATGTAATTTTTCTGCACAGCTAAATAGAACAAGAATTTTTCAGTCAGCTCATGAATGTAGAAGTGGTTGAAGAAAATCAAAGACATATAGAGTTATGTCTTTCCAAATACCACCTTATTTAAAAGATAATTCTTATTGTGGCATCACTTCTGGAAAAACAGGTTTATAAATTATCCATCATACATCAAAACTAAATCCCTCCCCAAATCACTTTTGTGTTCTCCTATATGAATCAGAAAGTGCAATCCAAAAATCTGACAGGCTAAGTTGTCAACACGATTCTCTCAACAGCAATAATGTGACCTCCAAGAAAGAATCTGTCATTCTACGCAAGTCACACATTTGACAGTTCACGAGATTTCAGATTTAAATTCCAAATAAAATGCCTTATTATAAAATTTCTCAAGTCACCTTATTTTGATCCCTCTTGGTGGTATTATCAGACTTACAGTAAAGAAACTGACATCAAGGAAATAAATAAATAAGCAAATCAATCTATGCTGAAAGAGTATATGATGTTTTTTGTGATAAAGTCGTCTGGTATAAAAAGCACTATAGAAAACCACAGTAACACATTCCTTACAACTCGGAAATTACCTCAGGTGTTTAACTACTGTATTTCATCTGTTATGAAAAGACTTTGTAGTGACAGGGAAAATGTACGAGGCTCAGATTTCAAAAGGAACACCTGTGTTACCACGCACAGAGGGCAGGTACCGAGAAAGTAGCATTACCTCCAGGCGATGCACTTCTGAGGGGCTCCGGGAAGTTACAGGGATAAGAGGCAGATGTGGCAGTATTTCACTTAAAATCCACTTTAAAACAAAGCCTTAAAACCTTTAAAAAGTAGCAACCTGTAATTTAGGGATCTGCCTCTTCACTTCATTAAAACTGAAATATTTTTTATTATTATTTTTTTTAATTTTTTTTCAACGTTTATTTATTTTTGGGACAGAGAGAGACAGAGCATGAACAGGGGAGGGGCAGAGAGAGAAGGAGACACAGAATCGGAAACAGGCTCCAGGCTCTGAGCCATCAGCCCAGAGCCTGACGCGGCGCTCGAACTCACGGACCGTGAGATCGTGACCTGGCTGAAATCGGACGCTTAACCGACTGCGCCACCCAGGCGCCCCTAAAACTGAAATATTTTTTAAATGGAAATTTAACATATGGAAAAACACACATGAAGATTTCAATTAAACACATAATTTCGCTATTATACAGAGAGACTGAATGCATGATGCAGGGGAGATTGTCCTGGTGAGACAGCAGAGCCATTAACTTGACACAATCCTTGTTATTTCTACAAAACATCTACTGATTCATCTCATCTCATCTCACTGCCAAGGCCCTCCCAGTCCAGCCATAACTTAACTACATCACTTATATCCTACCCTCTATTCAAGAGGGACCCTCAACAGTGACTCTCTGAAACTTTAAAAAAAATTTTTTTTTCAACGTTTATTTATTTTTGGGACAGAGAGAGACAGAGCATGAATGGGGGAGGGGCAGAGAGAGAGGGAGACACAGAATCGGAAACAGGCTCCAGGCTCCGAGCCATCAGCCCAGAGCCCGACGTGGGGCTCGAACTCACGGACCGCGAGATCGTGACCTGGCTGAAGTCGGACGCTTAACCGACTGCGCCACCCAGGCGCCCCTGAAACTTTAAAGAGCTTGTAAATCACCAGAAGAACTTTTTAAAATGCAGATTCCAGGAGCACCTGGGTGGCTCAGTAGGTTAAGAGGCCTACTTGGGCTCAGGTCATGATCTCTCAGCTTGTGGGTTTGAGCCCTGTGTTGGGCTCTTTGCTGACAGCTCAGAGCCTGGAGCCTGCTTCAGATTCTGTGTCTCCCCCTCTGTCCCTCTCCCGCTTGCGCTCAGTCTGTCTCTCTCAAAAATAAACGTTAAAATAAATAAATAAATAAATAAATAAATAAATAAATAAATAAATAAATAAGATGCAGATTCCAATTTTGTAGGTTAGGAGACAACTCTAAGCTATTTTCTAAGACCTGGAGCTAGGACCACACAATGAATAACCACACTCAGAGTTGCAAGCTTCTAGCACCTGTCTAGTTTCTTGGACAACTGAATCCATTAGATATTTTCCCCAAAAGGAACTGCTCTTTCTCTGTTCTTAGTTACTCAAACTTAATCCTTTCACCAAAGTCCTGTTCATAGTCTCTCCCCATTTGGAAGTCATTCCAACTATGATACTCCATTTATCACACACTTCTCTGAACCTTCTTAAGCATGTAATTTACCAATTACTATATATTCCCCTTGATCTGTCTCCATTGTTTTGAGTCTTAATTCCCAAACTAGAATTTGAAATAAAAACTTTGCTTCACACTTTTGTGTGTGTTTTCCATGGCACCTAATATAAAATATGGCATATTATGCATTGCCGGTATGGACCCATCAATTATCTCTTGTCTCATAGCTGGCATGGGAACGGGACACTAACTGAGATGAAGATCCAGGACCTAAGTTCTCTGCCTTAAACATACATGTGTGATATAAACTCAGACGGAAGAGTATTCATAATGTACCTATGCTTTGTAAATATCATACCTTTGTACTGACTTTGTGATTAATCCAAGGCTGTGATGCCTTCCTTATTTTTAGTCATTTAAGAAAGGAGTAGTTAATAATCTTCAAGACCATGTTCTAGATGTTTGAGGAGACTTCATTATTTAAAGAAATCTTTTAGTAACTGAAAAAGTACCATCCATCACTTATATAAGCCTTGATTTATGGCAATGGATAAATTTATAAGAATTAACACCTGTGTTTTAGTTTATTTATAGCTCATTAAGTTTAGAGAAACGAAAGATTGATCAATGAGTCAAGCCTAGAAAAATATATGATAGGAAATATAAACTCTCATAATAAATCACCCTATAGAATCTACTTACGCATTAGTTTATATTTTCTTTTTTTTTTAAATCAGGCAGTAACTTTTTATTACTTAACTCTTTTCAAACTTCCTTCACAACAGTCTATGTTTATGAGGATGAACAAGAATAAACAAGACAATTGCTGGATCTGACTCCTACCCTAGTGGCCTCTAAATTTGGTACCTGAGGGGCGCCTGGGTGGCGCAGTCGGTTAAGCGTCCGACTTCAGCCAGGTCACAATCTCCCGGTCCGGGAGTTCGAGCCCCGCGTCAGGCTCTGGGCTGATGGCTCAGAGCCTGGAGCCAGTTTCCGATTCTGTGTCTCCCTCTCTCTCTGACCCTCCCCCGTTCATGCTCTGTCTCTCTCTGTCCCAAAAATAAATAAACGTTGAAAAAAAAATTTTTTTTTAAATAAATTTGGTACCTGATTTAGGAAATTAAATCTAACATTTTTTTTATTATTGTAACCTGTTTTATTTTTTATTTTTTTTAAATTTACATCCAAATTAGTTAGCATATAGTGCAACAATGATTTCAGAGTAGATTCCTGTGCCCCTTACCCATTTAGCCCATCCCCCCTCCCAAAACCCTCAGTTTGTTCTCCATATTTTTGAGCCTCTTCTGTTTTGTCCCCCTCCCCGTGTTTATATTTTTGTTTCCCTTCCCTTATGTTCATCTGTTTTATCTCTTAAAGTCCTCATATGAGTGAAACAATATGATTTTTGTTTTTCTCTAATTTCACTTAGCATAATACCCTCCAGTTCCATCCAAGTAGTGGCAAATGGCAAGATTTCATTCTTTTTGATTGCCAAGTAATACTCCATTGTGTGTGTGTGTGTGTGTGTGTGCATGTATATACACATACCACATTTTCTTTATCTATTCATCCATCGATGGACATTTGGGCTCTTTCCATACTTTGGCTATTGTTGGTAGTGCTGCTATAAACATGGGGGTGCATGTGTCCCTTCAAAAAGCACACCTATATCCTGTGGATAAATGCCTAGTAGTGCATCCTGGGTCATAGGGTAGTTCCATTTTTAGTTTTTTGAGGAACCTCCATACTGTTTTCCAGAGTGGCTGCACCAGGTTGCATTCCCATAGTTTATATTTTGTATTTCACTATTTGAATATAACTTGGGTTTTGAAAGTAAATAAGATATTAATTGCTTTTATGTATTATATTTAGGGATGCTTTTCTAGTTTTCAGAAATAAAGAGATGGATTAACAAATAAAACACTTAGGCAAACCAGGAAAATAAAAAGCTGATGGACACATAGAAACCTAAGCCTATAATTTAACAGTGTACCTTCAATTTTAACCAAATGCTAATATAGGAAACATTTAAAAGAATATGTTTACATAGTTTTAATGAAACTGCTATAGTAAGTTGCTCATTGTTCCTATAGTGAGAATTCTGTGTTAACTTTTCACTAATTCCCATCTCAAGAATGATAAACTGTTATGCTTCCAAGAAGTCAATAGGAGCTATGTAAATATGGTTTCCCGTTTTCCTTGGCTGCTAGGAAACTCAAGGGAAGTTAATAACCACAGCAATCAGGTTTTCAGGTGCCCTTTAGGAATATGCCTTTAGGTCTGTCTTCTTCAATAATTAACAATGACTAAGATGATGATTCTAAGAGATATGGTTTATAAAGGTCCTTATTTGAAAATCTGAGAAAGAATATTATGTTAAATATTCTTCATTTGTTTCCACAAAGCCATTCTCAGTCCCTAAGTACCATTCTCTATGTCTCAAAAGACTCAGTTCTACACATTAACTTACTTTAGGTTAGGTTCTCTTGCCCCTGGATTCCAATTGGATTTGGCTAATGGAAGACATGAACAGGAAGTCAGAGGGTGGGAGGTGTATTTAAGTATGCATTACTCCCTCACCAACCCTACTCATCTCCTTTGAACCCTCTGCCTCATTCTGATGGCAACAGTGTCCTGTCACACAGCTCTACTTCCAGACGCCAGTCCTCACCTGGGTGTGACATCGCCATTCAATCCTGGGTGCCCCTTCCCGGTCCCTTATGGCTCAGCTTAGCCCTGTCCACAACTCTAAATATAGCCCCATGACTTTTTCTGGTGAACTCTTGTTTTTGTGGCATTGTTTCCTGCTAAATAATATTTGAGAATAAAAATATCTCACAGAATTTATATCAGCTAACTGCCTACCATATTAGATCTTAATAAATGTTCTCTTTATCCCTGTTCCTTTAAGGATCTGCTTAATTTGGTGTGATTCACATAGCCTTTCAAGC
Source organism: Prionailurus bengalensis (assembly GCF_016509475.1). Lineage (NCBI taxonomy): Eukaryota > Metazoa > Chordata > Mammalia > Carnivora > Felidae > Prionailurus > Prionailurus bengalensis. The sequence goes on along the minus strand of NC_057353.1, from coordinate 24,523,958 downwards.
GAACATTGCTGATATTTATGTGACTAAGGAAGAAATTCAAATCCAAGATTCTGAGTAACTGAAAAACAAGATAATTACTGCTACCTAAAGTCCCAATGAAAAAGTAAATAGTCTTATAATTCAAATTTAACAGACTATTAATTATACATATAAGTAAGTTATTCCTAGTTTTGTTTTGAGTCTATTAGCAATAAACTTTTGAACTTAAGACCTTTGTTTCTATTAAATTTCTTTTTTTTAATTTTGTTAATGTTTATTTCTTTTTGAGAGAGAGACAGAGACAGAGTGGGAGAGGGGAGGGGGCAGAGAGAGAGGGAGACACAGAATCTGAAGCAGGATCCAGGCTCTGAGCTGTCAGCACAGATCTGGACATGGGGCTCGCTCAGGGCTTGAACTTGCAAGCTGTGAGATCATGACCTAAGCCGAAGCCAGACGCTCAACTGACAGAACCACCCAGGCACCCTGAATACATTTCTAAGATGATATTTCCACTGAAGCTCCCAAGTACCTCCAAAGTTTAGGTAAGATTATATATATATACAGACATATATACATATATAGGATACACACAGATAAATACACAGGAATAATTTAAAAAGTGTTCATAAACACTAAGCTTAGAAATCCATTGTAATAAGTTTCACTTATAAAAATCAAACAAATACTGTCAAATTATGTCAAAGGATGTATTTCTTTTTTATTTTTTTCCTTTTAGATTTGGATACAAAGATGAATAAGGTTAGGCTGCTCCAGTCTGTCATGATATGCATTTGAAAAGGTTCTTTTCATCATATATAGAAAAAATATGTCCCAAATATCTCCATAATAGAGGCTTAGATCAGTTCTCAGATTGTGGCTTCCATGTCCTTGCCTTCAAATCAACTGTACACATATTTTCATATCAACCCCTTTACTCAGAAGGTTCTCATCACCCAAATGCTCTTCCAGACTCCCCACCATACAATAACTAAAACTTCTTCCACATACTATTTCAAAACATACCTCTTCTAAGAAGCCTTTCCTGATTATTGCTTTTTCTGAAATTCTTTAAGACTTATATGCACTTTAAAATATATTAATTTGTACTTTTTACCACATTGTGATTGACATTTTAGAAGCAGTTCTCCAGCAAAAGCCATAGTATTCTGATCCCTATATCTCCTGAGTCTCCCTACTTACTGAGGGATCTAGACATCCTCACTTCAGGAGACATAGGCCATTTTAACACTGAAATCCAATGCTAAATTAGCCACCTGTCATAATTATTAAAGAATGATTTTACCTAAGCAAAATGCAAAAAAATTACCTAACCAATATATAAAATTAAGTAAAATGTAACACTATACTTCACTGAAAAGAATGCTTTTTCAATTTTTAACAGCATTTTGTTATCAGAACAGAAATACTCAAATTATTTTGCATGCACCCATTTTAAAATTATTGGTGGAAATCTAGTCATCTTTTCATTTTTCATTTATTCATTCCATTTTTTCCCCTTCCAACTACCATCTGTCATCCCCAAGGCCTAATGTTTAAGTCAGTCTAATTGGAGGAGAAATGGAAAGTGAAATCTTAAAATCAGTCAATGGCACAGTTCTGCAGGACAGTGAAAAGTGAGGTGCAATGACAGAATAAACAATAAAGGCCATAGGAGTGAAGATGGAGGAAGTAGAATTGCAAATTTCAAATTCAAATTAAAGCATCTGTCAGCCACTTAGCTGGGGAATGCAAAAATTACTAAAGCACAGCCGCTTCCCATAACGGAATGGAAGGTCAGAGAAAGAGACAGGATGCAAACACCAGGGGCACAGGCAAATATGAAATGCTATGGAAGCCAGGGAAGTGAGTGGGAGTGCACCTAACTCTGTATGGAGGGTTTAGACAAAAACAGATTCTTAAGAGAAGAAATCCATTACAGAGAAAACAAGGAAAGCATTCTAACATGTGCAAAGGTAAGCAGGCTTGGCAAGATCTGGAAAAAAACATCAAAAAACCCAAGGTATATGGAATCATGGCACAGGTGCTCCTGTGAAATACTGATGCTTTTTGTTTAGTTTTCTGTGTTCACAGAACTCTTGGTGAACAGACCTCTTGCCCTTTCTTTGTAGGCAGGAGTTCTGATGCTCTTATTCCATCTCAGTCCAGAGCTACGGCTCCCCCAACACCTCTAGAACTTTGGTATCCCTTTTCTGGACAACATCCGGTCTCACTATATACAGCCATTCGGTATTTCAGGTATGGATTTGCCATGTCTGGAGGAAATATAAGATAACAGTTTTGTTTTTCTCCCAACACCTTGATTGGCTTGCCCCATTTGCAGGATTATTTTCTATTGTCTGAGATAACACACACACGTGGGGAAGTCTCTGAACAAAACTCTCATGTTCGTTCCTGGGTCTTATCTAGTTGCCCCTCCATACTTGCCTCCATCTTCACTTCTATGGCCTTTATTGTTTACTCTGTCATTGACTGCATCTCACTTTTCACTATCCTGCAGAACCGTGCCATTGACTGATTTTAAGATTTCATTTTCCATTTCTCCTCCAATTAGACTGACTTAAACATTAGGCATTGGGGATTTTATCATTCAAATGTCTTCACCTTTTTGGTTTCTTAACACTTCTTAAAAGAGTGAAAAGGAATTTCTGTTGTCTGACATTAGTAGTTACAGCTGCTACCTTCTAAAAATGGAGAAGGTGAATGTGATAGTTGAGGAGGGGAAAAATAAAGAATGAGAATTGCAGAGTCAATATTTCATGTCCTCCAGAGAGCCTAAAGTCTATTCAAAGTTTCAAGTCCTCCAGGGAGCCTAAAGTCTATTCCCAGACAGTGCTGCCACATCACCTGGGAGCTTGCATAATCCTGAGGCCCGCACAGACTTACTGACTCAAAATCTGTATTTTAACAAGATGTTCAGGGGATTTATATGCACATTAAAGTCTGAGCAGTGCTGGACTAAAGCACCTTTATTCCTATTCCCCAAATCATACCTAATTGCTTTTCCATGAAAAATACTTGCTATCTTTAATTTCCTGATGACTGATTTCAAAATTGTCTATCTACCAACCTGCTTAGGAAAAACCTAGTAACAACTCAGATTCCTCTGTATCCTTCACCCTCACATTAAAGCTATCAACCAAACCTTCAGCAATGGCGTCAAATCATATCCTGAAACAACCCACCACTCTCCATCTTTACCACTTATCCCCCTGGTCCCAGTCACCATCATCTCACATTCAGAATATAGCAATGGCTTTCTGTCTCTCTGCTTTCAACCTTAGCTCTCCTGCGGACCACTCTCCATAATGAAGTCAGAATAATTTTTGAAACTGGAAACTGACCAGGTCAATCCCTTGCAAGAAATTTTCCAGTGGATTTCACTCAGAATAAAATCCAAGTTTCTCCTCACCTATAACCCAAAAGGACTTCTGGCCCATGCTTATAAGTCTACTTCATTTTCTAACACTTTCCTCATCACTAAATAAAATTCAGTCACACTAGCCTTCTTTGTGACCCCCACTTCATTTCTGACTTAGAGACTTTGTGTCTGGCATTCCTTTTTCCCAGACCTCTGTATTTTTGTTTAGCTGACTACTTCTTGTAACTTAGCTCTCAGCTCTAAAGCCACCAACTCAGAGAAATCTGCCCCAACCACCCGATAAGTGGGATCAGCTCCACTTCTATCATTCCCTACTGTCTCATTCTCCTTATTTTCATTAATTTGTTGAACATTTTATACACTGATATATTCTCCAGCATCAAGAACAGTGCCAGGCATAAAAATGTTCAATCAGTATTTGTTGAATTAAATGCTTTCTCAAACACAAATTTATCAGTAACAAATTGGTTTAATCAATTATAACAGTTTTTCTGTAACTTCTTAAAATTTTGAAGGCAACACATATATGGGAAAATAAGGAAAGGGTTCCTTAATTTTTTTTATGTTTTTGAGAGAGAGAGAGAGAGAGAGAGAGCGCATGAATGGGGGAGGGACAGAGAGAGAGGGTAAGGAAAGGGTTACTTAAACATACTTATTATAATACCTTCACCAGACAATTCATTACCACTTGAATTTGTACATTTTCTTCCAATGAACTAGACATTGTATATATGTATATATTACACACAGTAATATATAAGACATATGTATGTCAGTTTAGTAAATATTTGGCTTTAATTGAATTAGTAAAAATCATTAAAATATGAGAATTTAAATTTTAAATCATGTATAATTATTTGGTTGTATAAGTTCTTAAAAGTACTGTGTGTGAGAGAACACAGCTGAACAATAGCAAAGAATGTTCTTGAATTAAATGTCACTCGCTTGTGTTTATAAATTATTAGATAATTATTTTGTTTGTAATGAAGGCATTCAGTAACAGTAATTGCAAAAAAATAATTATGCAAAGAAACTGCATTTTCCTATTGACCATTGTTATAAATTTGGGATATGTTCCCTAATTGAATTACATCTTCTAAAACTAAGTTGAAAAATTTGGGTTAGAAAATGGTTAAGACTGCAGATACTACCTGGCCCATAGAACATGGAACATACATGTTTGACAAATAAGTGAATGAACAAGCATGTTCATTTTTTCATCCTATTCTGCCCAACTACCCTTGGACCACTGGGACTTCACCTAGACTATTTTATCACACCTTCAGTGTGGTGTCCATGTTGTTAAACTCAAGAGTCCTCATTTTACTTATCTTCATAAGCGGTATCTAATAGAGCTGATCAGCATTTCTGGCTTCCAGGACATCACGCTCCCTGTTTTGTTGTTGTTGTTGTTGTTGTTGTTGTTTCCTAATTTCCAATTCCCTTTGCTGTTTCTCCTCACCTTTCTACCTCTACACTGTAAAGTGTCTCAAGGGCTCAAATCTCAAACATCTCTACCTATACTAACTTCCTTGATGATCTCACTTCTTTTCACAGCTTTAAATACCATCTAAATGCTGACAAGTGTTAACTTCATGTTCCAGATTAGCCCACACCACGTGTCTAATTGCATTCTTGACAAATTCACTTGGATATTTAAGCTAAATCTTAAGTTTAATATGTCCAAAATTGAGCTCCAGCTTTCTCTACCAAAAGCTGATCTGTTGGGGCACCAGGGTGGCTGGGTCGGTTAAGCATCTTACTTAGGCTCAGGTCACGATGTCACGATTCATGAATTTGAGCCCCACATCGAGCTCTGTGCTGACAGCTCAGAGCCTGGAGCCTGCTTTGGATTCTGTGTCTCCCTCTGTCTCTGCCCCTCCCCTGCTAGCACTCTGTCTCTCTCTGTCAAATATAAACATTACCAAAAAAATTTTTTTACAAAAAGACCTGATCTGTGTACATTCTTCCTTATCTTAAAAATACGGTAACTCCAATATTTCTAGTTCATCAGGCAAAATCTGTACAGCTATACATCACATCCAAAATCTGTTAACTCCAAAATGAAATAAAATCCTAATGACATACCCCATGATAGGGAAACTGGTGACTACTGGACAGGAACTGGACCACTGTCCTGTTCTGCTTCTCATGCTAAAATTCTCATCCTCTGTTGTTTATGGAGGGAGTGAGAGGTAGACTGGCTTTTAGGCAAGTGGGACAGGAGAGCAAAACACATGGGAAAACAGCAGGCATTCTTACCCTGTAAAGCAGGGAGGCAGAGATTGGTTCCACCTCCTCTGATCTATTGGAATATGGTTGGCAAAATGTGTATCCAGTAACTGAGTCATTTCTGAGATCTCTAAAACCATTGTGGAAACCACTATCAGTTGAACAATATAGAATCTTCCCCATTGATCTTCAAACCAGAATGGTAACTGCCACCAGTTTTCAAAAAACCATAGCCAGGGATTGAGTGGATTTCAAAATTGCACCTGATGCTGAAACTCCTAGCCTCCTGCTGCCTGGCTCACCAAGGCAATTTCGTTAGTCTTGCAACAAGGCTTCCTTGAAAATTTCAAGACTGATGTTATGATTACAAAGGGGTTTTAGTGTGTGTTCACACTCTTGTCACCTCTCACCACCTTCATGGCTACCAACCTATTCCTAGTGTTAGATGGATTATTCCAATAGCTTCATCTCCTTGCTCACACTTTTGCCCCACCTCCCACCATCTAACTTCTGTTCTCAACAAAGCCAGAGGATTCTGGATAAGTAGAAGATCATACCATTCCTCTGTTCAAACAGTTCAAATGGCTTCTTACCACTCAGACTGAAAGTGAGTTTTTAAAATGATTTTTATCTGTCCTGATCTCATTTCCTACATTACATCCCCCCCCCACCCCCACATCCCCACCTCCCGCCCTTCACTCTGTGTCAACCACGTGGGCCCTTTGTTGAATTTGGAGATTCAGGGTCTTCATACCTATTTTAGGCAAGGAAGAATATTTGTTGTGGTTACCGCTGGGCCCTACATGGTGCCTGCCATAATTGTAACCTCCAATACCTGCTGATTGAAGGAATAAATAACAACAGCAATTTCAAAATATGGCATTTTTCTGGCTTTGAGTGTTCCATTCTCCTACTGAAACTACTTATCTTCTCTTTCCTTTCTAAGACCCTTGACTTGCTGCTTACATTTAGGAGGTATCTTTAATCTTCTAGAACTCCAAGGTAATTACTAAATTCTATAAAACTGGGCTGTAATGTCACTTTCTTCCTATGGGTATTGCCATTTACAATGCAACTTCTGAAAAGAAAAATACATTAATTTCAAGTGCTAATATCTTTAAAAAACAACAACTATCTATTCAAATTAAGGTTTTGTAAATTTTTAACTTCCATAGAGTAAGATACTGAAAATAAAACATAACTTTATTCTATCTAAACAATATTATTAAGATAAAGTAAAAACACTTCAGGAAAATTAAATAATCTATTTTAAATACAGAATAAAACATCTTAACTTTAAATAATTATAACATTCTTTGAACTAAGAAAGATATTTCATGCACTTTTAAGTGAATGTAGATTATACTGTATGTCAATAAAAGATGAAAACATTTACTTTTTGAAAATTACCAAGCAAGTATCAATATACAGAGAGAAAAATTACCATTTGGGGAATCAAGAGTTGTAACAAAATCTTAATTGATGTGAATTCCTCCCACTTTCAGCAAGATAAAAAATGTGTAAACATGGGCTTTTGGCCAAATGACTTATGAAGCCATCATTTCATTATCTGCATTTATTCTGAGTATATGTAGCAGGTGGAAAATAATGTAAGAAAATATGGATTTATGAGAGTAAACAGCAACTCACAAGACAAAGATCACTATTTCAGGCATGGATTCAGGCTACAGACAGAAATAGGGCAGAACCCAGACTATTAAAAAAAAAAAAAAGCTGATCTGTGTACATTCTGTCCTATATTAAAAATATGGCAAACTAGGTTGACTCATGTCTAGTTTCTGGGATCATGTGATATACTGAAATATAGGAAAAAACAAGAACAATAACAACAAAACTTGACTTCCCATGTTAAACATGGCCTTAGAAAGACTCTAAGTGGCAAGCTGGAACCAAGTCATTGCAACATGCGCCACGGGCCAAAAGGACTGCTGGTTGTTTGGCTCAGCGAACCTCTGGTTGCCTACCAGAAGGAGAGGTATCCAGATGCATTTTGTTCTACATTTGGAAAAGTGCAATGCCAAGGTGTACCCACAGTTTCACCCATATGTGAGGTGACAGCAAACAGGCACAGCCATCAACCCTCCCAGCAGAATGTCTTTCAACAGTTCCCTAAAAGATGTGGAAATACTTATCTTAGTGAGAGAACAGCTTATATCATTGGCCCATGTGTCCTTTTTTAGGTAAAATTTCTTGGTTGCTAAAGTACATTCTAGAGTTAGGTACACTTTGCATCACAGTGAACTATTTGGGATTTCAGTCACTCTATAATGTTTCAGAGGCTCATGTTAAAAATTTATAGCAAGAGGTAAATACCCATTTACTTGAATTTCAGAACACTTGAATATATTTATTACTATCTCAGTAGCTCTGTATTACAGGATAGTCTTTAGTATACCGTAAGTATTTTAAATATTGAATTATTTGAAACATTTAATCCTTCATCTCTAGTATTTCCATTTTCTATGTCACTGTCTCCAGTGTTGTTGATATCCTTCCTCTCAGAACTTTTATTATTTTAATTCTTCTTTCTTGCCTGTCCTCATATTTCATACTTATATATAATCTTACCTATTCTTCTATCCATCCTGTTATTCAACACACATTTATTGAACAACCAACAATATTAAATCAGCAAATATTTACTGAGTACTTCTGTGCATCAGGCACAGGGCCATAAACATAAGTAAGGACTGATGCTTACCTTCAAGGATTTTAGTCTTAGAAATCATACATGTGAACATTAACTGCAACAAAATTTTAATACTACAAACAGGTTTGAATAAAATATTTTAGGAGCACAGAAGGAGTAGGTCAGAGGAATAGGTGTACAAGAGAAAGCTTTGCAGAAGGACAACATTTGAACTTAGTCTTGAGTAAGAGATTGTCATGAGGAGATAGGATGTACAGACATTCTGGGCTCAGAAGAAATCAATGAGTAAAGAGGCACAGAAACATGAGGAAGCACAACCACCTTTAAGAACAATGAATAGTTCAATGTGAACACAGATTCAGATATATACAAGGGAGTTGAGGGCCATGGGGCAGAATTGACAGGATGTGCCTCATTTTATACATTTATCAAGGTGAACTTGAACTTGTGAGCATCTAGAAGTTAACAGAAGTTAACAGAAGTTTTGTGCAGCTAAGTAACCACCACAGATTTGTTGGAATAAAAAGATTTAGTGACAGTGAGGAAGGTGGACTAAAGTTAAAATAAAGTAGGAACAGACTGGTAGAGTCTGTTGGGTGAGAAGGTGTGGTACCAATCTAAAGGTGAGATAATGAGCAAAGGTTAGCATGAAACGGAAGAGATGAATTCAAAAGACATTTCTGAGACAGAATCTACAGAATTTGGCAAGTAATTGTGTATTCATGTTTGCATGTATATGTTATGTTAAAGTGGGGAGAAAAAATGGGAGCATGGCAAGAGTTGGGAATGGGCTTAATCTTCTATTTTGTGGAGTATTTTGTTTTGTTGACAGAGGACTAAGCAGGTGTTAATGAGTTCCACTAAGAAAGAATCCAGGAAAGGAAGCAGGATCACAGGCAAAGATGGAGGGAAAAAGGTAAGGCAGTTCATTTTCTTTACAGACATCTGAAGCTTGAAGTAGTTGTGGAGTAACACCACAGGGAGACGACTCAGAAAGCAGAAGGAAATATGTAAATGAAGCTCAAAGAGATGATGGTTAGATAGAGATATACACTATGCTATGGACTAAACACCATCAATATACGCACGGTATTTAAAGTCAAAGGAGTAAGGGGGTGTCTGGGTGGCTCAGTCAGGTAAGTGGTTAAGTCTGTGAGTCTTGATTTCAGCTCAGGTCATGGTCTCACAGTTCGTGAGTCCTGCATCAGGCTCTAGAATGACAGTGCTGAGCCTTTTTGGGATTCTCTCTCTCCCTCTCTCTCTACCCCTCCCCTGCTCACCTGTGCACTCTCCCTCTCTAAAAAAAATAAATAAATAAACTTAAAAAAAAGTTTTTAAGCCAAAGTAGTATAATGTCCAGCAGGAAGAGAGACAGCCAAAAGGAAAAACCTGAGAAACAAAGTTTTATGAGACCAGCAGGAAACAAGAACATGTTGATAATATAACCAGAAACGTAAAAGAACCAAATGATGAGGTTAAAACTCATGGAAAGGAAAGGCTTGAAAAGAGTATGCACAACAGTATCAAATGTCTTATCTCATTACCGCTTGTGTTTTTATTCTTTACATCAATTTTTTAAAGTTTTTTTATGTTTATTTATTTTTAAGAGAAAGAGGGGGGGAGGGGCAGAGAGAGACACAGAATCTGAAACAGGCTCCAGGCTCTGAGCTGTCAGCACAGAACCCAAGGTGGGGCCTGAACCCACAAACCATGAGATCATGACCTGAGCCAAAGTCAGATGCTCAACTGACTGAGCCACCCAGGCTCCTCTTTACATCAATTCCACTACTGAGAAAAGCAATGCCCAGAGTGGTTGCTGACTGTCAGAGCTCACATACCAGCGAGGAGTAGAGGCAAATGTGAACTTGCTGCTATCTAGGTGCACGGCTACTATTTTTCCCTTTAAAATCCATTGTCTCTTCAGCAACAGTTTAATTTGATTACCTAAAAGCTCTAGTTTTTCAATTTACCCTAAATTAAATGTGGGTAATATCTCTCTGTAAAGTGTCTAAAGTAAAAAATTGTATGACTTCTTATATATGAGCTTTCAAATAGCCAATTATGGAGGCTTTCCAAGCATCACTGGTTTCTATAATCAATAATTCATCTCTGCCCTTACTGATTCTGCCACAGTTCTGTGCTTTCTTCCACCTGCTCTTCTTCCAGAAATTTCCCTGGATCTAGCATTTGTCTGTTTCTCTTCCTCTAGTTGAGATGTGCCCTCCCCTCTTTGCCACAATCCAGGGTCTTGACCACCTTCCAGGAACACCATAAAACCCATCTTCCCCACTGATTAACTCCCACCATTAGGAATATTCCATTATCTGTACTCTCTTGACATTATTCACACACTAGAGCATTGAATTTTGTGTCCTTGTTTATTTAACATTTTCAAATGTGTCTACTCTTTCTCCTCAGTCTATAAGCTCTTCCAAGGGCAGATGTGGCTTCCCAGAGTCTATTTTTAAACCTATTAGTTAAATGAGGATAAGAACAGGGGTAGGGATGGGATGTTAATAAAGGTGGATGTGGCTTGACTGCCATAGGTTCAAGGACAAAGAGTAGACTAAAATAGGCACCAAGTATAAGTAAGGTAACCGGCTATTCACATTTTTAATGTGATATGACATATGGCATACAAATAGACAAAGCAGTGGCACCTAGAGGGTACTGCAGATTTTACAGGAAGCAGATCTTTAAGCCAAACTTTAATTTTGCTTTCTCAGAATAAATACACTTTAAATAAGTATTTGAATAAATTATATTCTCACAAAGTGGATCAAATGTGTACTTATACTGCTATGTACTACATAAGTCAACAACATTTCAAATAAAGTAGTATTGTTCTTTTAAACTTCCCTTAAATGTGTATTCTAGAAAATGTTTTCCAGTATTACAGTTGGACAATGAAGTCCTCTGCAGCCCGTTAATGGCCAAGACACAGTTCCAGTGCTAACAGTATCTAAGGGCAACACAACATAAACCCTGGCTGGTTTCTACATCTGCATTTCAAGGATAGAATGAAACCAGCGAAACTAAAAAGAAACTCACAGAAACAGCCCAGACTAGACATCATACAATAGGTAGTTATTTTTTTTGGAAGTCCGACATGAAAACGAATTACAGAACTGTTCTTTCATTATTTCCATATAACTTAAAACACACACAAATATTTTCAGGTTTCTTTTTGGGGGTTTGAACTCCCAAGTTCTTCCTTATTTTAAATACAAAGCAATGGAATATCTATGCACATGGAATAAGCATATGGCGGCCTCCTTGGAAAGGCCCCATAATTGGCTCTTTCTGTTTGAAAGCTCACAAACGAAGAAGTCCTAGAATTTTTTACTTTGGACAAACAGTTTAAAATACACAAAAAGCAGACATGTGAGACATTACCATGTCATATCCTACACAGATTTTTTGCAAAGAGCTAATGACTTTTCTTAGGAACTTTACTGCAACAGTATGGGGAGACATAACATTAGCTATATGTCATACTAACACTTACTGAGATCTTGCAATATGCCTGATAATGAGCTAAACTTTACATAGGTTATCTTGTCAATCCTTACAACCCTCTGAGGTGAGTACGCATGCTGGACATGAGAAAACTGAAGTAGAGAGAAATTAAGTTGCCCTAAGTCACACAGCTAATGACTATAAGTGCCATACTTTAAACCCAGACCACCTGATTGTCAGGTCCTGATTCTTAACCTCTATTGAGTGCTCTTGAGTGCTACCTACTTTCTTCAGGGTAAATTTTTTTTTTTCTGGCAAAAGTTAAAATAATATAATGCTATATTTTGTAATGGGTAATGTGAACTTAGAACTTTTATCTATCATGAAAGCTGCCTAAATAGGAAATACCCCTCAACACTATTGTGAATGCAGAAAGAAGAAAAACTAGAACGCTTTAAAATTAACTGCACCCTACATAGGCATTGCCATCACCAATGATTATTATCAATTTTTGCTAGTACCTTCCTAATTTTAGTATAATAAATATTTGAATAGTTTTCTAAATATTTCAGGCATAGAGTATTACACTAATGAGTTATATACTAATAGCTTTTTAAAAGTAAGTTTGATTCCCAAACTTGGTACTTAATTCTAAAAATTAATATGAGGTTTTTAGGATAAGTCACTTATTTTTTTTTAATTCTTTGTCCAGGCTTGTTTTCACTTGTCAAAGTGCAAAGTGCATAAATAAATCCAGAAGAAGAAAAAAGTCATTGCCAAAGCACACATAACATAAAGCAACCACAGAAATATACCCTTCACAATGTTATTTACATATTGGTAAGAAGCATGGACCCTTTGGAAAGTTATCGACAATCTAGAAAACTGCTTCAGATTATTCTTCCTTGATTTTTCAGATCCACCATTCATAAGAAAGTTCCATCAGTTAGGAATTAGGAAGTAATAGTTCTACTAACTCACTTAAAAGCAAATGCATCAGCTGTTCAGGATTGTCAGTATAGGAATCTTCCTAGTAAGAGTAGAATGTGAAGCTTTTAGCAGAAACATTGCATCTAAAGGTATTTAAGTCTACTCCGAAATTCAAAGCACTCTTAGAATAAAAGGAATCTAGTAAAAGAATATGCAGAGGAATATACTCCCAAAGAAAAATTTTAATTTCATACAAGACAAATGGTAAAGATTAAATAATAGCATGAGGTAATTTAACCAGGAAGACTGAAAGCATTAATGAACATTTTTTTGTACATACCATTTGAAAAATTTCCTTACCATATACTGCATATTAGATGCTGTTGGATACACCTGACTTCGTAATTTATTATGAAGGTCCAAGATACTCTGCATGTCATTGTCTGTGATGGCCCTTTTCCCTCTTTGCTTGGCCATCCACCACTCACCATCCTCATCCATGTACTTTTCCAAAAGTTTCTCCAATAAAGTAGCATTAGGAACTACCATGGCTGGAATTGCTCTAGCCATGAATAGCACTGTGGTTACTCTGAGCCACTCCTGCGCGGTACACTTCATAATGAATGATCTCAGGATTTCCCCGGGAAAATCTCCAAGACAGGCTCTTCCACTCCTTTTGGCTATAACGACATGCAGTGTGATTAAGGTGAAAATCTAGGCAGATATTAATTTTCTAATAACAAAAGTAAAGTAACAGTAACAAAGGCCAGTTTGATTTGTTTATATAATCCCAACAAATGGCCACGCACTTTTTGAAATAACTTATCTCCAATCCATTTTTCCTCCAGAGGACTTTTCATAATGCATTGTTTCCACAAAATAGACAACTATAATTACCAAAATAACATGCACGAGGACAAAACAAATGGCAAAAAAAAAGAGTCAACCCTTCAAATTAATTTCTCAATTGAAAAGCTTAAAAGGGCTATGTATGTGTCAAATACAGCCTGCAAAGCATATTATCTATTTACAGTGTTTTCTGTAAATACCTCCGTTGTAAGGTATTATTTTCGACCAGTGTCCTATCTCTAGTTCGCAGATACTCGGAATGTCCATCACATTCTGGAATTGTGGTGAATGTTTTAAAGAAGTACAAAATGTCATCCACACATGTATCCCCGGGCACATCTAGAGGGCCCACGGAACTAATAGGAAATAATGGTCTGGGAGGAAGTCTCCTCTTACCAGGCGCAGGGCAAGAAGAATTCAATCATTATTTCCTGGAAAGTGTGCGCCCAACCTGTGGCCTGCACCCGAAAAAGCCAACAGTTCATCAGCAACTTCAGCTTTTCCTCCCACACGCCGCAGGCGCACATTCTTCACTTAACCCAAACGGAAAGCGCGCGACAGAAGGAGGAGGTGAAGCCCACAAAGTCACTTGCAAGAACAAGCTCCCGCAAATCTCATCGCTGCAGCTTTCCAAGTAGCCCACCCACATTCCGTGTCTGCCCATTCTCTACAAGCTGGCTTTTTTTTTTTTTTTTTAAACTGGAGGTTTAGAAGAAAAAGGTAGATAGGAAAGGGTGGAGCCTGACGACTAGGCAAAGCGTTTTAGAAATGCCTTTACCTCTCCAGCGTGAAGTTCCCTACGAGAGCGGAGCCCAACACGACGGCCGGCCTCCCGCAGCCGCCCCAGCCTGCGCACACGACTGCACACACACAGCCGGGTCGGGAAGGACCCGCGCGGCGCGTCCGAGGCGCTGACTGCGGTGGACTCGAGCCTGGGCCTCCGCGGTTCCGTCAGGACCTGGAGCAGGCGAAGCGCTCCGAAGTTAGAGCTCGAAATTGGGGCTGAAAGGGAGCCGCCCGGTTAGCTAGCCGGGGTGGGCGCCCGGGCTTCTCGGAGCGTTCTCCGCTAGAGCAAGGGGCGGAGACAGGAGCGGGGCTGGGAGGCGAAGGCTGGCGGCGACCTAGCGCTCCCACCCGTTGCCGCCGCGGTGCGCAGAGCCAGGCGCCGGGCGCTTCCGCCGCTCCCGCGAGCTCCCGGGCATTTATTGCGGTCCCTGCGCGCGCACGTGACGTGAGCGCCCCTCCTCGCCCACCCCCACCTCTACTCAGCCTGGCCCGCTGCCCGCTGTGGAGCATGGAGCAGCCGCGCTGTTTCCCCCCCGGCCCGGCGAAGCCTGGACGCTTGGCCTTTGTGGGCGTGCTTTGGGATTCAGAGGCCCGGAGTACAGGTCTGGACCCTGGCGGGGGGACGTATGCAAAAGGAAGGCCCCCACTCCTCCCGCCCCTCACAGCTCCTCTGCTTTCGGAGGCCTTCTTCCTAGTTCCTTCCAGAGATGCTAAAATGGCTTTAACTACCCTTACAGAGAAGGGGGCGCTCCAGAGAGCATGCAGAGGGAGCAGGGATGGGTTAACACCTTAGACCCTAGAGATGCGGAAGAGGTACTGGGGAGAAGGGGATGGGGAAAGAAAGGCTTTTTCTTTTATTTTCTCCAGGAGATCACTTCTGTTTTCCAGGACCCAGTTCTAGAATTGAGATGTTGTTCTTTTTGGCTCCATTAAACTCTTATGATGACCAGATGGGGAAGGGGTTTCATAGAATGATGTTGTGAGCTGTCACTTGCCTGACAGTTGAGAGTCCCACTTCGTCATCCATAAGATATGGGACATTCATTTCCCAAAGTGACCAGAAGAAAAGGTGACCAGTGTTGTTTTTTTTTTTTTCTTTTCTAGGAATGTAGATAGTTTTGGCGTTGACATATGAAGGGCACCCTCAATTAATTTATCAATGCTATACTAACAGGAATTAAAAACCCAGCTCTAGAACTGATAGGGAAATGAGCGTCAGTTTCCCTGTTGTCCGTGTTATTATCTGGAGTACTAAAATTACTAACTTTAAATTCACGGAAACTCATCCTACTGAATGTGGTGCTCCTTCTACAGGAAGGGTTTTTTATTAAGAAGCATTTGTTTAATTCATTTACCTTTGCTTTCCTTCTATAGCGAACCATGATTTTAATTCTTTACTTCTAAATGCTACAGTATATAGCATATGATCAAAAGAAGTAAAACATTTGACAGTAACTACCAAATCATCCCAAGCTGCTACCTGTCTCCTTCCACCATATAATTACACTTTATCAAACCTAAAAACTGAGATTTAAGCCTCTAGTTGAGTATGAGACCTTGCTTCTTCTCACAGTAAAGAACAGGGAAGCATCACCTATCGAGGGCACAGAAGGTGAAAGATTTTGGTGCACATATGACTTTCATAGAAGGTGTAATTTTGCAACTTCATAGCAGTTTAAGCCCCAAAGGCTTGATTTATACTTTTCAAAATTATTTATAACTCTTCTGCGCAGGGTTCAGAAAACTGGCTTTCTCTCCTGGAAACTACAGTTTTAATGTGGTATTGAAAAGTATATGGAGTAGCAAATAAAAAATCTTAAAAGTGAGGCGCCTGGGTGGGTCAGTAGGTTAAACGCCCAACTCTTGATTCTGTCTCAGGTGGTAATCTCACGGTTTGTGGGATCAAGCCGCATGGGACTCGGGATCAAGATGCATGGGACTCTTGTGCTGACAGCATGGAGCCTGTTTGGGATATTCTCTCACCCTCTCCCCTCTTCCTCCCCTGTTCTTGCTCTCTCTGTCTCAAAAAATAAATAAATAAACTTTAAAAAAATAAAAATGAATAAAAATTTAAAAATCTTAACAGTAATAGCATTAGTTGAAAATTTTTTAAATGCTTATTTATTTATTTTGAGAGAGAGAGAGAGAGAAAACACAAGAGACAGTGGGAGAGGGGTAGAGAAAGAGTCAGAGAATCCAAAGCAGGCTCCACACTGTCAGCACAGAGCCTGATGCTGGGCTTGATCTCATGAATCATGAGATCATGACCTGAGTCAGATATCAAGTGTCAGACTCTTAACCAAAAGAGCTTCCCAGGAGCCCCATTACTTAAAATATTTTTAAAGTGAATTTAAATTGGGAAGAAGGGAGTTAAGATGATAAGGACTTGAAGTTAAATGCATTTATATTTGAATGTTTCCATTATAAACCTTTCCACACAATATACAAATCATATACCTAAAGGCTTACATTAAAGAAAATTAGATTTGGTTTTAAGGTTTTAATTCCAAACTCACCAGACAAGGATAAAAAAGTTTGTATCCTTTGGCTCAGCATTTAAATTGGCTTCCAATTTGGTGCTGCCGGTCATATTTTTATGTAAAAGAATGATTCAAACATTCATTGTATTAAATATTAACATTTTGATAATACATCTGGTCATATATGATTTAATGTATGTGCTGCAAATATTTTGAATAGCAAAATGAAACACAGTATTCTTGAATACTTAAAGATGATCACTTCACATTTTTATTTGTTGTTAAGAAATCTACATACAGGGAGAGTGAACATCTCAGCACTGAGTGCATGTAAAAATGACACATTGGTTTGTGGCTAAGGATGTTCCTTGGAAAACCATGTTTGTCTTTACGATTTCTACTGTCTTGTGGCAGACACTGTTGATTGCCTAACCTGACAACCAGCCTTCCACCCCTTTTTTCCAAGCCTCTGGTATACTGGGGGTGGTCACCCTTTCACATGCTGTCAAACTGGCATCCTTAGGAGGTGAATGTTGATTAGTCAAAGCCAATCAACACAATGTATCCCTGCTAGTAGTGATTGATTTAGCATGGATTTACAGGCAACAGTGGTTACTGAAAGGATGGAGGAAATCTGCTTAAGTATGAGGAAGAGGGCTGGCAAGGTTTTCTTTTGTGATAAAAAGAGATGTGGAAAGAGAAAATGCCCCTGCAGGTGCTGATAAGTTTGTGAAATTTAAAGATGCAGCAGTTCTTGTACAAAGAAGACAGGCAAGCCTGAGAGCAGAGAATTACCAACATGGCAGAATGGAAAGACAGATGTGTCTGAGTCTCTCTGCCATTGATCTGTCATTGAACACCTAGCCTCCATGTTTCTGCCTGCAAGAGATATTAAATGTATTGTTTAGGCCATGTTGACTTGGGTATTCAAATACTTGCAGCTCAAAGTATTCAAACAGACATATTCTACAAAGAAGATACTTTCCTCTGGCAATGTCACTTTCTCCATGCCGCTATCATTTTATACTAATGTGCATACTTAGGTGCTGTCTTTAAATATATTTGTATGTGTTTTTCTATCCCTTCACTTCCAAAAGTAGGAACAGGCATACCTCAGAGATTTTGTGGTTTAATTTCCAAACCATTGCAACAAAGCAAATATCATAATAAAGCAAGTCAAATGATTTTTTTAAATTTCCCAGTGGATATGAAAGTTAGGTCTTATACTATAGTGTAGTCTATTAAGTGTACAATAGCATTATGTCTAAAGAAACAATGTATATGCCTTAATTAAACAGAATTTCTAAAAAATGATAACCACCATCTGAGCTTTTAGTGAGGCATAATTTATTTTATTTTATTTTATTTTTTTGCTGGTAGAGGGTCTTGCCTCAGTGTTGATGGCTGCTGACACATCAGGGTGCTGGTTGCTAAAGGTTGGGTGGCTGTGGCAGTTTCTTAATTTGCCACACTGACTCTTTCACGAATGATTTCTCTGTAGCATGTGACGCTATTTGATAGCATCTGACCCACAGAACTTCTTGCAAAATTGGAGCCAATCCTTTCAAATTCTGCTGCTGCTTTATCAACTAAGTTTGTGTAATATTCTAAATCCTTTATTGTCCTTAAAAAAATTTGCATAGCATTGTCACCAGGAGTGGATTCCATCTCAAGAAACCACTTCCTTTGCTCATCCATAACATGCAACTCCTCATCCATTCAAGTGTTAACATGAGAGGGCAGCAATTCAACCACATCTTCAGGCCCCACTTCTAATTCTAGTTCTCTTGCTATTTCCACCACATCTGCAGTTACTTCCTCCACTGAAGTCTTGAACCCCTCAAAGTCATCCATGAGGATTGGAATTCACTTCTTCCAAACTCCTATTGATGTTGATATTTTGACCTTTCCCCATGAACTACACAAGTTCCTAATGGCATCTAGAATAGTGAAAACTTTCCAAAGGTTTTCAATTTACTTTGCCCAATTCCATCAGAGGAATCATTATCTATGGCAGCTATATCCTTATGAAATGTATTTTTTAAATAATAAGATTTGAAAGTCAAAATTACTCCTTGAGCCATAGAACGAGGAATGGATGTTGTGTTAGCAGACATGAAAACATTAATCTCATTGTACATCTCCACCAGAGTTCTTGGGTGACTAGATGCCTGTCAATTAACAGTGATATTTTGTAAGGAATCTTTTTTTCTGAGCAATAGGTCATAACAGTGGGCTAAAGATGTTCAGTAAACCATGTTGTAAACAGATGTGCTACCATTCAGGCATTGCTGGATTGGCTTCCAATCCAAGAGAGTAGATTTAGTGTAATTCTTAAGAGCCCTAGGATTTTCAGAATGATAAATGAGCAAAGGCTCTGACTTAAAAGTCATCAGTTGCATTAACCCCTGACAAGAGGGTTACCCTGTCCTTTGACATATTGAAGTCAGGCATTGACGTCTCCTCTCTTACTATGACAGTCCTAGAAGGCATCTTTCTACTAGAAGGCTGATTTATCTATGTTGAAAATTTGATGTTTAGTGTCACCACCCTCATTAATTAACTTAGCTGGATCTCCTGGATAACTTGCTGCAGCTTCTACATCAACACTTGCTGCTTCACCTTGCACTTTGATGTTATGGAGACGGCTTCTTCTATAAACCGCGTAAACCAATCTCTTCTAGCTTCAAAATTTTCTTCTGAAGCTTTCTTACCTCTCTCAGCATTCAGAATTTAAGAGAGTAGAGGTCTTGCTCAAAATGAGGCTTATGCTTATCAGAGAATTGTGGCTTATTTGATCCCCTATACAGACCATTAATACATTCTCCATATCAGCAAGAGAGCTGTTTGCTTTCAAATCATTCATGTGTTCACTGGAGCAGCACGTTTAATTTTCTTCAGGAACATTTCTTTTGTATTCACAACTTGGCTAACTGACACAAGAGGCCTAGATTTCAGCCTATCTCTGTTTTGGGCATAAAAACAGTTTAATAAGCTTAATGATTTCTAGTCTTTTATTTAAAGTGAGAGATGGTGATTCTTCCTTTCACTTGAACACTTAGAAGCCATTATGAGGTTATTAATTAGCCTAATTTTCACATTGTTGTGTCTCACAAACTAAGGAGGCCCAATAAGGGGGTAAGAGACCAAACAATGGCTGGTTAGTGGAGCAGTCAGAACACACAACATATATTAATTTCACAGTCTTATATGGGCATGGTTCATAGCACCCTAAATATTACAGTAGTAACATCAAAGATCACTGTTATCAGATCATCATAACAAATACAGTAACAATGAGATAGCTTGAAATGTTTTGAGAGTTACCAAAATGTGACACAGAGACAAGAAGTGAGCAAAGGCTTTGGAAAAATGGCACAATAGCACTGCTTGACAGGATTGCCACAAAATTTAAATTCGTAATAAATGTACTATCTGTAACTGTATACATTCATCTGTGTACATATTCATCTGTGGGCATTTCATCCACCATATGGTTTCATGACCCTCAAATGTGAATCTCAAGCTAAAGCACTGGCTATTCTGTTAGGACAACATTGATAAACCCATCATCCAGTAGGCAAAAATAAGAATAGAATTCCTGCCTTGTTTTAAGAGGTGGAATCAGGGTAGTGCAATGTTTTGTTTTTTGTTGTTGTTTTGTTTTGTTTTTTGAGAGAGAGAGAGAACAAGAGGGGGCAGAGAGAGAGGGAGGCACAGAATCTGAAGCAGGCTTCAGGCTCTAAGCTGTCAGCACAGAGCCCGACGCGGGTCTCGAACACTTGAACTGTGAGATCATGACCTGAACTGAAGTTGGACGCTTAACGGACTGAGCCACCCAGGTGCCCCAGGGTAGTGCAATGTTATAATGTTTTAAAGAATGAGATTTTAAATTAAGATGCTGGAGTTGCAGGATGCTTAGTTGCAGGATGTGTAACTTGTCATGGGACCTTGATTATGCTACTTGACCTATATGAGCCCTTGATCCTTCCTCTTTAAAAGGAAATAATTATAGTAGCTATCTTAAGTGTTGTCACTTTGTGTATTAAGATGAGTTAATGCATCCAAGCACTTAAAACAGCAACAAATAAATAGAAAGTACTCAACAAGAGTTAAATATCATTATAAGAACTGAACTAGAGGCTTTATACATGCTTTTTTATAAACTCAATGGGATTTTATCAAAGTAGTGTGCAGTTTAAAAGCTTAACTTTTAAATAGAAGACAAGTAACTGGTTATAGACATGATGCAAACAATTTATAATATTTTTGGCAATGTGTAGTCAATTTTCTTCTCACTGCTGAATGGTATTTAATTCAGCTTACCATAGGAAACAGTTCCCATTCTTATTCAAAGCAGCCCTTTGTCCCTGAATAAGCTTTAAAAATGTGTGTGTGTGTGTGTGTGTGTGTGTGTGCATGTGTATTTCATATATATGACAAAATTTTAATGAATGGCATACACAGTCTTTCCACTCTAAGTGCAAGTATGTAATCTGTTATTAAATCCTGATTATTGAAGTGTAATATACATGCATTAAAATGCAAATATCTTAAGTGTGCAGCTTGATAAGCTTTACAAAGTTAATACGCCTGTGTGAAAACCACTCAGATCCAGATAGAGAACATAACCATCCCTAGAAGCCTACTTTGTGCCTTTTTCCTGTCACATCCTCCCCAAAGATAACTAATATTCTGACATTTTATCTAAAATTAGCTTTGCCTGTTTTTAATCTTTACATAAATGGAACCATATAGTAGATTATTCCATCATTTGGCTTCTTTTGTGTCTTGTTTCTTTCAGATTCAGCATGCGTGCAAGAGTCATCCATTGTGAATATAGCAGCAATTTGTTCTTTTTCTCTGGTGAACATACTGCAATTTATTTCCCACTCTGTTGTTGAATATAAGAGTTGTTTCCAGTTTAGTAGGGTTAAAATTAATGCTGCTAAGAACATTCCTGTACCTGTCTTTTTGTGCACATATTTATATTTTTTTTATTGGCCATATGGTTAGGAGTAGAAGTGCTGTGTCCTAATGTATACTTGTGTACAATTCGATTAGATCAACTGGATTATATACCTTTTTCTTACTGATTTGCAGGAATCTTTTTTAAGTGTTGGGCACATGTCTTTTTTAGATATAAAATATATTAAACATTTCTTATTTATCTCTTTCCATTGCCTTTTCACTCTTGTAATCTTGTCTCTTGATGAACATAAGGTGCTAATTTTAATGAAATTCATTTTATCAGTCTTTTCTTTTGGTAAGTGATGTGTGTGACCTGTTGGAGAAATATTTGTCTATCCCAAAGCCTTGAAGAAAGTTCTGTGTTACTTCTGCCTTTATTATTTCACACTTTACAATCAGGTCTTTGATCTGTCTATAGTGGATTTTTGTGTTATGCTGTCTCAAGGGAATAATTATTTTTAAGATTGCAAAGTTTATATTGTAAGTCTACATTGCTTGTAGTTATCACTATAAAATTACAGATTTATTCTGGAAAAAGTATAAATTTCAGAATGAAAAGATAGGAAGATATCATTGTTCTTGAAATCTAGAGTCATTATAATGTTTCAATCATATTATTTAAAATACAAATGCTGAGTGAGACCCATATCAATGTCATAGCCTAAAAACTCTTTAACCTGTTTCTTGATGTCTAGGAAAGGAATTATTTTAAGCTTATTATTAGATTTTTGGACAACCTATATTGTCATCCATTTGCAATTTGACTGATCTACGATCACCAAGTGCAGTGGTTTGTTTTTAAGATATCTTCTACCATCAGTGCTGTCCTACATTATCTGAAAAAAAAAAAAAAAAAAAACAAAAGTTCAATAATTTCCATACCCACTTCTGTGCCTTTCTTGATCCTGTTTTCACTGCTTGAAGTCTCCTCCACTTATTCTTTTCTAAGTACCCACTATCTAACCATTCTTCTTCACAAAGATTTTAACTGGTCCAGCCAACCATTATCTCTGTTATTTCGTTTTCCTCTAACTCTTATCAATATCTGTTGTATAAATTAAAGCTATTGGTGTACTTTTCTTATCTCTCCAACAATACTAAGAGCTCCTAGAGAAAAGAGACCACGTGTATGTGACCTTTATATTACTTACAATTTATGTCAGTGAATTTGGATTTTTGGAATATTCAGTATTTCACAGAAAAGGACACATGTGTCCCTGGATGTACAAGCTTGTGGGCAGGAGAGTGAGAATCCACAAAACAAAGCACATTACACTAGAGACGATTTTCATTTAAAGCTTTTTTTTTTTTTTGAGGGAAAACATATTGAAACACGTGTATGTCATAAATAAATTACAAAGCAGATGGGCCATTCAGATTAATTTTAAAATGAAAACCAAGCATGGCAAACTTTTTTTTTTATAAAATGAAGAATCAGAATCCAATCCACTTTGAAACCATGCATTCTTTTCAGTATATCATTTCTAAACATTCATAGGAAAATGATGTTTACTAAAGGAAAGAGAACAAGGTAAAATATTTATCAAACATTTTATTTCAGAATGATGCACTACTTGGCTGATGTCCTACTATGTATGTTTTACCTGTTGCTGTCTTGCTTACATTTCCATGGGTCCCTTTACAGCGTATATGAAGACCTGGCATCTTTGTAATGTTAGCATCTGCAGCATTGTGAATTGCAGCAGGAGCCAGAGATGAGAAGCTAAAAGAGCTATTCATTGATATAAAACTGTCCAGTCTGGCTGAAACACTATATTTTAATTTCTTTACATTAGACTATCCAGAATAGTAAGTAAGGCTAGAAACTTTTAAAATTAAAGAACTGTCTCTGAAGTGCATTCAGGGTGGCCTAAGAAATCAGGCTGCAGCTTCATCTTTTTAAGTTTTTATTTAAATTCCAGTTGGTTAACATACAGTGTAATATTAGTTTCAGGTGTACAAGAGAGCGACTCAACCCTTCCATACAACACCCAGTACCCGTCAGAACAAGGGCCCTCCTTAATCCCGATCACCTATTTTACCCATCTCCCCATCCCTCTCCCCTCTGGTAACCATCAGTTTGTTCTCTGTAGCTACAAGAGTTTGTTTCTTGGCTTATCTATCTCTCTTTTTTTTCCCCTTTGCTCATTTGTTTCTTAAATTCGGCATATGAATGAAATCGTATGGCATTTGTCTTTCTCTCACTGACTTGTTTTACTTACATGTTTTTTAAGGGCTGAGTAATATTCATATATATATGAATCATATATATGAAAAATATGTATGATTCATATATATACATATGCTAACTTTATCCATTCATCAGTTGATGGACACTTGAGTTGTTTCCATAATTTGGCTATTGTAGAACTACCCTACAATCCAGCCATTGCACTACTAGTTTTTTACCCAATGAATGCAAAAATACTGATTCAAATGGTTGCTGCTTCATGTTTTAATAATCGCGTTTCCTTCCAGGTCTGCAGAAGTGCTTCACAATGCACCTGGGTTCGAGGTTGTCTTTCAGGTTTACCAGAAGGGGCTGTTGAAAGGTGAGCATTATAAAAGGAAAAGTATTCACCTTTTCATCTGCAGAACTAATGTCAAAGACAGGGTTTTTGTCCTAATATATGGAAAATGAAAACTTTCTGCACTATCCTTAACAAAAACCCTGCAGTCCACTTTCAATGGTAATTTTAAAGACTCACATTTAACAAAAGTGAAACAATGAAAATCTCTGGTGTCTTCTGCAAATACATATCTCAACAATTAAAAGTTATATATAAAGTATATGTATGTATATATGTATATAGTATCTGAAGGTTAAACACATTATTTTGCTAGATAATGGGGATAAATTAAGACAATTTCATTTTAAATAGATAAGTTATAGTGGGAAATATTGGAAATAAAGAAAATGTGCAACTTTTCATTTGTTATATGTTATCTTTGGCTATTCTCCTGAGCATAAACCTAAGAGTTAACACAGATTTTATAAATGCTTTGGTCTAAAACAATTGAAATTACAACAAACGAAAGTGTTTGGTGAAAAATAACCTGATAAATAATAAACAGAGCACTTGGGCAAGTAAAAAACATGCTGAAATAAACAGCTTTCACAAATAAATCTGACATTCATAACCTCAATATCATGTAACTGCATTTACACACAGGGACTTTGGCTTCTGTTCTTGTCTTGCTTCATGCTGTGCCCTTAACTTGGGGACCCATTCATGGTATCTCACTGCCTCCTAAATATTCCTGTCTTTGTGACCCTTGCCCAAATTCTTCCCCAAGTTATAACATTGTTCTTAATTGCTGCAATGGATATTTCTGCCCCTTTCTTTCAATGTTTCATCTCAAATCCTAATGCTTTCAGGAAATTGTTCTGATTGTCCTCATATAGAATTACTCTATTTATAATCTAAAATCTCTATGTATATCTGAAAACATTGAAGAAAAACCAATTTCAATAGTAGGAACATGTTTTTTTGGAACTGAAAAGGTCCTATTTTTTGAGTGGACAGGTTCATTACACTGGTGATCTAGACATTAGTATCTTTAAAATATAAACTCTTTTATTTAAAAGAAATATTTAGAAATCTAAACACATAGGGGCACCTGGGTGGCTCAGTAAGTTAAGTGCCAACTTCAGCTCAGGTCATGATCTCATGGCTTGTGAGTTTGAGCCCTGTATCGGGCTTTGTGCTGACAGCTCAATTCCTGGTGGCTGCTTCGGATTCTGTCTCTGTGTCTCTCTGCCCCTCCCCTGCTCACACTCTGTCTCTCTCTTGAAAGTAAACATTAATTTTTTTTAAATATTAAAAAAATAAATCTAAACACATAATAAACTAAAAATAAGCAAAATTGAATTTGATAAATACTTGCTAGAATTTAGGTGCAAAATATGACATTTTTAAGGAAGCATCTTTCATTTTTAAGCATTTATAATTCATCTAACATTCACCTAAAGCATTAATAATTCAATCTCACAGCAGTTAAAATATGCTAAAAACATTAGCATATTTTAGCTGCTGTGAGATTGAATTATTAGCCTGGATATCTTTCTCCTGCTATTGACTTTAGTCTTGTCCATATTGCTTTGCTCAATAGAATGTGGGTGGAAGCTAAGACCTTTGGAGCTTGGTAATTTCTACCCACCCTGTTGGATCTTCTGCTTTCTGTCATGAGAAGAGCTGCCCATGTAGCTGTTACTTTTTTAGTTCCTAAACCTTGGAGGTCAGCCTAGTCCAACTGAGGCCAGCCAAGACCAGAGTCAACCCGTCAGGTTTATTTAGAAGTAAACATTTCTAAAAGCTCCTAGGGGTTGTTGTGTGCTGCACAAAACTATCACAGCAAAAGACAAATACTTTTATATTTAATGTATCCACATTATAACAGCCCTATGAAATATATATTAGTGAGTTCCAGAAAGTGTAAATGACCTGCAGAGATGAATGATGATAAATCTTTTCCTCAAGACCAGTGTGCTCACCACACCCTCCCTCTTCCTGCCACCACACCTGCCCTGACCCCACTGCTCCTTTTCTTTTTAAGGTACCAGTAAAGAATCTTTTGAAAATGCAAACTTAATCAATCGTAGGGAACAGGACACAAGGAGTAGCTAACTAATAGAGAATACCTGCGCCAAACATTTTGTTTTGAAGTTTCTAAGTCTTGCTCATGGCTCAATACCCTCATTTATGACTTTTAACATATGAGAACATCTTTTTGAGCCTTGACAAAAAGCTGATTGATGTATCTTAAAATAACACTATTCATAAGCAGTGCTATCTACGTGATATCTAAAAGATAGGAGTAACAGGCAAATGGCAGGGGCGGGGGGTAAGGGGTATTCCTATCATGAAACTCCACAGTTTTCAAGAATTTGAGATTGTTCCTCTTTGACAGAAGTGTATCAGTTCTCCAAAGAATTTCTTGATTTAAAAATCTGTTAGGCAATGTTTTGTTTTAGTCAATCCCAGGATAATGTAATATATATGTAAAATATTATATATACATATAAAACAGAGGATCCGAAGCAGACTCTGCTCTGACAGCAGAAAGCTCGATGTGGGCTCGATTGTGAGATCACGACCTGAGCCCAAGTTGGATGCTCAACACACTGAACCACCCAGGCACCTGGCTAGACTGCTCCTCAGGTCTAGCCAGGAGGTGCCTAGAACCAGGTCTAGCCAGGAGGTACCTAGAACCACCCAGGCACCTCAGATAATGTTATATTTTAAGAGAGAATAGTGTCAGATTTTTTAAATACTATATTTTTCTACACTATAAAAAAGAAACCTTGAGAGACTGATTCAATCCTGAGCAGGATTCTTGGGTTTAGAAGAGTGTGATGGTGCAAAGAAGTGTATTCAATTGACTGAAGAAATGAACAACAGGAAATGTTTAGGCTCAAATCCAAGGCAAGACATATTTCTTGATGTTGGAAAAGGGAAAATGAAGTACAAAGGCTCTCTGCCCTCAACAATGTTATATAAAGGAAGTTATGTTCTGAAAGTTATGTTCACGCTGGTGCCAAGCAGGAAGAGGTAGGTGTGTGTGTGTTGAGATGTGAAGAATGGCTGTTATCCACATGGCAGACAGGACGACTGAAGGAGGAATCAGAAGAATTCAAGACACGTTTCTCGCTTTGCCAAAGCAGCAGTCTAGCCAAGTTTACTCAAGATTTAATACTTTAAATTGGAGGTGAAACTGTAGCTTTAATTATACATTTGGAATATCTGAAAATTAAGATTGCCTGTAGTCATAAAAAGAACATCTGGAAAGGAATATGTAAGAAAAGCCATTACTTCTGCAAATCCCATAAGACAAATTCAATTTCTATTTTAAATTAATAGCTTATCTGTTAGTAACGATTCAGCTCACAGACCGTCTATTAACAAGATGAAACACTTCTCCCACATGTTGAACAAATTGCCTTCACTTTATCAAACCAGGTTTTCTATTCCACTTCTGGCTTCTCAGAATTTGTTTAAAGTCTCCCCTTGGCTTGCTTTGTTAGACCAAGGGATAGGAATAAAATTAAAAGAATGCAAACACAAAGCAAATTAATTCCAAGTTATACAGTCCACTCTTTTCTTTCACTGTTTCTGCCCTGTTTTACTGTTCTATCTTCTTTTCCCTTTTCCCATCTTTTTTGAAAGACAACTCATGTTTGTGTCATTCTATTTTCATTTTAATATTGACATGTTTATAATTTAAACAGAGATTTAACTAAGAATGATTTCTGTTTTTTAAAAGCTATTTAATTTGGTAAATAATACCTTGCTACTGATCTTCAGTTTGTGGCATGATCCTGGCGTCCCTTACTACTGTGGCCATCTAAGAGAGAATATAATATCCTTAAACAGAAGTAGCTCTGTCTTGGCATTTCATGAATGCTCAGTAATTATGACTTACTGATTCTTAAGTCTACATGACTTTGGTTGCTTTCCATTGGCAATCAACACCATGAAAATGCCTACAGAGAGCTTCCACAAACCTCTGGAAATGTATTTTATTCATTAGTTTAAGTTTTACTTACTCATCTGTTTTATAATAACATGGTAAATACCTTTGGGTGGTAATAAAAGTGAACAACTTCAAATTATTATAGACATAATGATATCTAAAAAAGCATGTTAAAAAGAATTTTCTTTATTCATGTTTATTGACAAGTAACCTCAAGTAAGAAAGGTAACCATTCACTATTGTTTAGGCATATGCATTTACTAAGCTAAATTATTATTATCATTATTATTATTGCTGGTAAAATAATTGGCTATTTTATTTTTTTCCTAAAAGATTTTTATTTATTTATTTATTTATTTATTTATTTATTTATTTATTCATTCATTCATTCTCAAGTACAGTAACATACAGTGTAGTGTTGGCTTCAGTAGAATCCAGTGATTTATCTCTTATATATGATACCCTGTGCTCATCTGGAAAAGTGCCCATCACCCATTTAACCCACTCCCCAGCCCCCCCATCAACCCTCAGTTTGTTCTCTGTATTTAATAGTCTCTTATGGTTTGCCTCCCTCTGTTTTTATCTTACTCTTCCTTCCCTTCCCCTATGTTCATCTGTTAAGTTTATAAAATTCCACATATGAGTGAAATCATATGATATCTGTCTTTCTCTGCCTGACCTATTTCACTTAGCATAAGACCCTCCAGTTCCATCCACGTTGTTGCAACTGGCAAGATTTCAATCTTTTTCATCACCAAGTAGTATTCCATTGTACCACATCTTTTTAAAAATGTTTTAATTTTATTTTTGAGAGAGAGACAGAGAGTGAGAGAGAGAGAGAGAGAGAGAGAGAGAGAGAGAGAGAGAGCATCAATGGGGAGGCCCAGGGCCAGAGAGAGAGAGGGAGACACAGAATCTAAAGCAGACTCTAGGCTCTGAGCTGTCTGCTGAGCCTGGCACGGGGCTGGAACCCACGAACCATTAGATCATGACCTGAGCCAAAGTTGCACACTTAACCAACTGAGCACCTAGGCACCCCTATATATATCACATCTTAATCCATTCATCAGTTGATGGACATGTGGGCTCTTTCCATAATTTGGCTGTTGTTGATAGTGCCTCTATAAACATTGGGGTACATGTGCCAAATTATTTACAAGTCATTGTTAATTTTTAAAAATTAAAACTTCGCTGTCTTAGAGAGTTTTATTCTAGGAACATGCCACAATCTGGTTTGAGTTGGTCTGTTATCAAATATAAGAATGATATCTTTCATGACTATGAGAAAGTAGTGAAAGCCAAAGGTCATCTAATCTTCAGGTTTAACCACTGGAGATAACATCTCAAAATATAAAAGTGTTCAAGATATTAATTTCATTTTTATGTGCATTTAATTCAATATTACCA
This sequence comes from Prionailurus bengalensis, assembly GCF_016509475.1. Classification (NCBI taxonomy): domain Eukaryota; kingdom Metazoa; phylum Chordata; class Mammalia; order Carnivora; family Felidae; genus Prionailurus; species Prionailurus bengalensis. Next base: position 24,494,320 of record NC_057353.1, on the reverse strand, counting down.
ACTCAAAAGCTATCATGCCTGCTAACAACAAATAACAACATTGGTTCCATATTCTGAGATAATATTTCCACCTATTTTGCCAACTTGAGACTATTTTCTTTTTCGTTCATAGCTATTTCTAGATTTCCAGTATAAGAAATAACCTTTGTTTCTGGACTGAAGTCTGATAGAATCATAGTTTAACCAGTAAAATCAAATAAAATGAAAAGAATAGAGGACTCAGTACACATAAACATTTTATGTAACCTTAGTTTTTACAGTCAAGGTATAACTTTTCTAAATAGAAGAATACATTTATAAATACAAATCAACTTTATTTTGTCTAAAAATTGATTGGTTTAGAACTCTAGTCAATGCATCTTCCACTTTATTGAGCTTCTAATGGAATTATTACAATACTTTGGAGAAAATTTGAGAATTGGTCCTCCAGGCTGCATTAGATGAGGTTCTCAGGCATACCTTGACAGAGTGATGTCCTTTTGGCTACTATCAGGATCAGACACACCTCACTTGCCACAGGTGCTAATAGTATAAAGGAAAGTGAAGGAAACGTCACTGGGGGAATGCAGTTTTTGATTACTTTAATGGGTAATTATCTGACTATAAAACTGGAACCATTGAGTTCCACTCTATCTAGGTGGAAGGTTTTCAGAGATATTCTAATTGTTTTTTACTGAGCCCAGTTTGTGGGGATGAAAATTCCATAATTTTGTGAGTGTTTCAATTCCTTCCACAGCAAAGTCATATTCTTTTTAAATTCTGATCTCAAAGCAGGATAAAGTATATCGACATACACACTAGTTCTCCCAAGGACAGACCCTGAAGAAATGGAATGATTATAACTACAAATTCAGACAAGTTTGGAAATTTGAATTTTTGGGAAAGGTAAAAAACAGTTCCAGTCATGGTCCAAAGGAGGTCACTTAAATGAGACCTTCTCTTCTGCTCAAGACACATACTAAAAAATTAAATATTGGGAAAAACAGTGCTTACTACCACATGGAGCAGCATGGTTGGCAAAGTTTGGTGGAATTTGTTTTAATAGGGAACTACTTCCAGTAGATTTTCTATTCTATCTCTCCACGTTCATATTTTTTTTCTGGGATTAAATCTATAAGTGAACACCATGATTATTTATTTGAAAGCTCAGCTGAATTACTGTAATGGTCTTTTCAAAGGATTTTAACACCCACTAGAGTGGTCAGCAAGTCGAGAATTGAACACTGAGTTGGCAAGGACTCTGTAGATAGCATCCCATGATGATTTCTGCACAATGGTAGTGAGGTTGCTAAAGATCTCTAAGTATGACTTGAAGGAAAAATAGCCAATGCTATCCATGTGTTTGGCTGCAGAGATTCTTGTTAGTTACATTCTATTAATAAAGTAATTTCTATCTGTCATTAAAAATGTCCACTGGTTGAGGTGTTAACTATTTGAACCAATAAGTCAGAACAAACTAAGCCAAGGCATATTTGGAAACTTGGTATACAACAGGTATGGCATTAAATAAAAAGTGGGACTGGATCACTCAATAAATGGTCCTATGAAAAATTGCTTTAACTGTGGAAACATGAAATTCTGTACTTGTCTCACATCACAAATAAAAACATTGTCAGTTTTATTAAAGAATTTGTGGGGTGGGGCTTGAAACGTGTAGGATAAATAGGTAGAATAGCTTTTTAATACTAGGTGAGTAAGGAATTTCGTAAACAAGTTAGAAAAATCACAATATCCAAAGGAAAATTTGACATACTTAATTATAATAAAAATTAATGGCTTTCATATAATAAAAGAACCATTAAAAGATTTAAAAGGGATTAAAAGAAGACAATTGGGGCGCCTGGGTGGCGCAGTCGGTTAAGCGTCCGACTTCAGCCAGGTCACGATCTCGCGGTCCGTGAGTTCGAGCCCCGCGTTGGGCTCTGGGCTGATGGCTCAGAGCCTGGAGCCTGTTTCCGACTCTGTGTCTCCCTCTCTCTCTGCCCCTCCCCCATTCATGCTCTGTCTCTCTCTGTCCCAAAAATAAATAAACGTTTAAAAAAAAAAAAATGTTTAAAAGAAGACAATTGTAGCTTATATAACTGATAGATTTGCATACAGAATAAGCAAAGAACCGCAAAATTTATTTTTTAGTGTTTATTTATTTTGAGCGAACGAGAGAGAGAGAGAGAGAGAGAGAGAACACAAGTGGGGGAGGGGCAGGGAAAGAGGAGGAGAGACAATCCCATTCAGGCTCCAAGCTCAGTGTGGAGCCCATCGCAGGGCTCTATCCCATGACCAGCTGAGCCATTTAGGTGTCCCACACCTGAAAAATTATTAAGAAAAACATAAATGACTCAACCAGAGAGGATGACCTAAGAATAGAAGAAAATTGAATGGCTAATAAATTTATGAAATGTATTATCCGTTAGTAATGAGGAAAATGCAAATTAAAATAATAAATACTATTTTAAATAATCATGTTAGCAATATCAATATTTGACAAGGATACAGAGAAAGAGGGTATCTTATACTAACATTATTGAAACTTACTATATCCCAGAATCTCTGCTAAGCACATACCACTACTGATAAAAATTTAAATATGGGCAAATTATAAAACATGTAATATTATTCAGCCATAAAAAATGAAATCTTGCCATTTGCAACAATGTGAAAGGAGCTAGAGTGTATTATGCTAAGCGAAATAAGTCAGTCAGAGAAAGACAAATACCATATGATTTTACTCATATGTGGAATTTAAGAAACAAAGAAGCAAAGAGAAAAAATAAAAAAAAAATAAGAGAGAGAGAGACAAATCAAGAAATAGACTCTTAATTATAGAGAACAAATTGATAGTTACCAGAGGAGAGGTGTGTGGAGGATAGGTTTAATAGGTGATGGGGATTAAGGAGTGCACTTGTAGTGATGAGCACTGGGTGGTGTATGGAAGTGTTGATTCACTATGTTGTACACCTGAAACTAATATTACTCTGTATGTTAACTAACTAGAATTAAAATAAAAACTTAAAAAATTATAAAACATGCACGGGAATGATCTACAACAGTTTAGGGTAGAGATTGTCTTTAGAATGACGGAGGAATGAAATCAGGGAATACAATTCCAAAGAAGGTAAGTCTTAATGTGTCTTTAGCTTTTAAGTGGAAAGAGACAGAGACTGAGAGGAACAGAGATGGAGATCTGAGCCGAGAGGGTAGTTGTTAGGTGGTGTGCCTTCTGCAGCCTCCTCACCTCTGTTCTTTGGCAGTCTCATCCCAGAACTCATGCACTTAGTATCTCTATAAATGTTCACAGTATGTTGAGGTAATTATTATTATTCCCCATGATTTACAATGAAACAGAAACTGGGAGATGTTTTATTTCATTTCATTAGTTTTTTTTTTTAATTTGAGAGAGAGAGTGAACAGGGGAGAGGAGCAGATGAGGAGAGAGAGAGAGAGAGAGAGAGAGAGAGAGAGAGAGAGAGAGAATCATAAGCTGACTCCATGCTCAGCATGGAGCCTGATGTGGGGCTTGTTCCCACAACTCTGGGATCGTGACCTGAACAGAAATCAAGAATAAAATCCTCAACTTACTGAGCCACCCAGGCACCCTAAAACTGGGAGATGTTAATTGACCTGCTCAAAGCTAGAACTGATTAAGGCATAATTAGAACCCAAATTTGATATGCTCAAAAAAAAAATGTCTGGCAAGGCATTCTACCAGCTATGACTACCACTGAGCCAGGGGATACACTGGTAGGCAGCATCTGTAGCACAGAGGCAAGACTGTGATGTGGAGTCCAGATAGGAGGTCCAGTCCAAGCTCTGACATCTGGGAGCAGGATGAATTCGAAAAAGTCACATAAGCTCTTGGAGGCGCTCTGAGACCTAGTTTTACTCATTTGTAAAGAATATCCAATAACACCCAGTGCAAGGAGTTGTAAGGGCCAAATGTGATGCTAAATGTAATGTACTTTATCAATGCAAAGCAAGGGACAATTTCCTTTAGGAAATGAAACAATTTCTTCTGATTAGGACTTAGCAACCCCTAATTTCCATTGCCTGGCACAGTGCTTGCACATAGTAAGCATTCAATAAATAGTTGCTGATTGTGATGTTGACTTGTCCCCATAGGAACCTAGAGGTCACTTAGAACTGGCATCTCATACAAAGGAGTAAAGGGTCCCAGGCAGATATATATATGGGCTTGTTGCTAAAAGTCATTCAAGTGAAAAGGAAGTAGAAGCACACTGAGGTTGTCTTGTTGGGATCCCATTTGACTCCCAGAGACAGAGGAAAAAGCAGGACTAGGAAGATATGCATACCATACACTTATTTGCTTTCTTCCATACATACTTATGGTTGGAGAGGATGCAGAAACATTGGGAAGTCTATGAAATCAGGATAAAAGTGCCTATGTGTAACAGGTGCATGGTAGAAGGTGCCCGAGTTCTGACAGGAAGCAGCTAGTGCATCATGTATAGTCAGGAGTCCACTTGTACTTTGAGTCAGAGCCCGAGTTCAGCTTTCGTGACAAAATATCAACTTGAAAAACTCTTGGGACCATTTTTAAGAAAAGAAAACAAAATTATGAAACAAAAATAATATAATGGTGACTGTTTATCTAAAATGAGAAAATAGGGGTACCTGGGTGGCTCATTCGGATGAATGTCCAACTCTTGATTTCAGCTCAGGTCATGATCTCATGGTTCATGAGATTGAGGCCCATGTTTGGCTCTGTGCTAACAGTGCAGAGCCTGCTTGGGATTCTTTCTCTCCCTCCCTCTCCCCCACTCTTGCACTCACTCTCTCTCTGTCTCAAAATAAATAAACATTTAAAAATAAATAAAATAAGAAAATAAATTAGAATTCACAGCAAAATTCAAATGTAAAAAAGCCAACAAACCACACTAATATCACAAAATTAGAAAAGGAATATAATATATTTATCAGTTACCACATGAAATTCTTCTATAACATATAATCTTTTAGTCTTTGGATGCATAATCTTTGATTGCCTCTTCATATGACAACAGTCCTGTAATATTTTCTTTTTTCATTAAGATATAGCTGATATACAATATTACATTAGTTTCATGTCTTGTAATATTTTCTAAAGAGATATTAGAAATTTAGTCTTTCTTCCAGCATGGTTGATCAAAGAAGCCTTTTTTTAAATGTTTATTTATTTTTGAGAGAGAGAGAGAGACAGAACATGAGTGGGGATGGGGCAGAGAGAGAGGGAGACATAGAATCCAAAGCATGCTCCAGGCTCGGAGTTGTCAGCACAGAGCCTGTCGCAGGGCTCAGACTTGTGAACCACAAGATCATGGCCTGAGCCGAAGTCTGACGCTTAACCGACTGAGCTACCCAGACGCCCCACAGAGAAGCCATTTCTACTGCAGACAGCTGGTAATAACTTGGCTGTATCTAGAAGAGACTGTGGACCACATGAATATATTCTGCCTATTCTAAACTAGATGGATAACTGCCCGACTCAACTCCTATTTTCCCAACAATCCCTGGGAACACTTTAACATCACCCCACATGAGAAAATGTGTGATGAAGGAGAGTTCTAAACAAGCTGAGATCAAAATACAATATTTTGCAAATTGTACAAAAACATAATACCATGGGAACATATTACCATTGCCTTTCTTGAGAGTCTGCGACGGCCCCTGCAGGGAACGGGGACGGACTCTGAAGCTTGATCTTCATCAGCTTCAGTTAATCCGTCTGTATTCAGTTTGTCCTCTGCATACCAAGATACACCAAGGGAGAGCAGTCACTAAGTTGGTAACAAAGGGTTAGGAGAAGGAGGCACAGCCCTCCCTGTCCTGTTAGTTCCTATTGGCAGTGCAGTAATCTTAGTTGTAAATCCTCCCTGAAAACTGGCCAGAACTTCCAAGTCTCCTCTCCAGTGGAAATTGTAGAAAAGAACACCATCTTCCTGCCAAAGCTCATGCTCTCCCACTGGTAAAGAAATTAACATCAAAATCCCATTTCATTGATGTTTAAAATAACTTAGCCTGACAGAAATGGCTTTTGTTATCTTGGGAGAGAATTTGATTACTCCATGATAATGGATGGAAGGATGCTTCAACACACTAGCTAGGAAGGTCTGACTGGCACTAATAAGACTCTGTGTTACCACACTGTATACACTGAAGGAGAGATATGAATGTAACACATGTGAATTCGATTGCCCATTGGATCACCATTAATGTTTCCTTCCATGTGCTACATGGGACCTTGGTAGTTTACAGAGTCACTGTCCACCTAGGTTACCACAGCTGAGTGACATAACATACATGTTGTTATAACCAGCAGGCACATTTGGCATAAAGGAAAATAGAGCTCGATATGAAAGGCAATTCTCTTTTGCCTTTCCATCTAGGCCATGAGGAAGAGGGAACCGGAGGTTCAACCGGGAACAGCTTCACAAGGCAACTTAAAAAAAAAAAAAAGAAGGAGAAAGAGAAGGAGAAGAAGAAGAAGAAGAAGAAGAAGAAGAAGAAGAAGAAGAAGAAGAAGAAGAAAGGAAGGAAAGAAAAGAAAGAAAGAAAGAAAGAAAGAAAGAAAGAAAGAAAGAAAGAAAGAAAGAAAGAAAGAAAGAAAGAAAGAAAGAAAGAAAGAAAGAAAGAAAGAAAGAAAGAAAGAAAGAAAGAAAGAAAACCCTTAAAACCAAACTGCAACCATGCTCACACTAACCTTGGCCCTGTGAAGCCCTAATTCCAGTAACACCCTTGGATTGCATCCACTCTTCCCAAGGCTCTCTCCCAAAGCCGAATGAGTTGAGAAGTGCCTTTTTGCTCAAGAGAGACAGTGAAGAACAGATTCAAGAATATGGCAAGGCTCTTGGTTCTTGTTGGCAGTAAAGTAAGGTAACCAGCTATGAAGGGCATATTAATTCTTCTGACTCACAGGCCTCAGGTTCATAGCATGTCTACCATAAAGAGTCACCAAAATTTACCTTCCCTGAATGTAGCCTCTGAAAAAATCTGTTCTGTATTTAAATATAACAGGTGCATTTTATATTACACCTGTATGTTCATGATTCTATATTTCATATATTACCATAATTCTAATTGTTAATGCATTCAGGTGATTTGTTATTTAAAGGACATATACAGAGATATGTAACCATCTCAAAAGCATTTTATCTATCATGAACAGCAGTTTAGGCACAAGGCAAACCAGGCTGAAATAAATATTTTCCTCATCATATAAATTGAAAAATAATTTTGACACGTTTTTGGACAAGATCATCTAAGATAATGTGTCCTATATTATAATTGGTAATAAAAAGTGGAGGGGCTCTTGGGCGGCTGAGTCGGTTAGGCGTCTGACTTCGGCTCAGGTCATGATCTCGTGGTTCATAGGTTGAGCCCAGCGTCTGCTCACTGCTTTCAGTGCAGAGCCCAGCTCAGATTTTCTGGCTCCCTCTCTCTCTGCCCCTACCCTGCTCATGCTCTCTCTCTGTCTCAAAAATAAACATTTTTTAAAAAGTGAAAACAAATGAAAATTTATATCTGATATTATCCCTTTCCTCCAACCTTCAAGTGGTGAGTCTAAAATAATTTTATATTGGCCATTAATCCATTTCCACATATTATGTTTATTAAGATATTATAAAAACAAGAAGTAAAAGATCAAAAGCATTATCTTACACCACTTAATCTGCTAATGGCTAAATAGTAAAAATGACATCAGTGTAACGGAAGAAAGATGAATAGCAATAACTACCTCGAGGTCATTAAACTATCTTTTGGCATTCTCTTTCTCTGTGATTACATCCTAACTGTGCCAATAGCTCATTTAATTTCTTCAGAAAAGGAAGGTAATTACAAAATGATTTGTTCCTCAAAATTTATTGCAGTTTCTTAATACAATTTAGAAACTCTAACTTTTCTTACCTTTTATTTAAATACAGATTAACATTTAAGTGCCAAAACAGGATCACGTAAAACTGTAGCTAGCTTTCAAATGTTTTATGCTGATACAATTATAGAGAAGGAGACAGATCAAGCAGAGACTAGAGAAGTTGCTCCCTCTTCTGGTAAAGCAAGATATTTCAAACAAAATATTAAATGTGTGGCACTTGGTTTGCAGTGGTTTCAATCGTTCAAAGAAATAAATGTTACTGTACATTATTTAAAATAAATTGCAACTGAGTGATAGAGACCCCACACTGAGCCTACAGAAGGTATATTTAAAATAGGATTTCTGAGGGCTAACGTTAATTTTATTGACCTTTGTAAGCAGTGAAAATTTTTTTATCCTAAAAACACTTGAGGGTGCCTGGGTGGCTCAGTCAGTTAAGCATCCGACTCCTGATTTCGGCTCAGGTCATGATGTCATGGTTCATGGGCTAGAGCCATCCATCAGGCTCTGCGTTGCACAGAGCCTGCTTGGGATTCTCTCTCTCCCTCTCTCTGCCCCTCCCCTGCTCATGCTGTCTCAATGAATCAATCAATAAAGTGATTGAGTGAAGTATGCTGCTGAAGTAGAAATGGAGTATATCGTGCATATTATTATGATTCAGATTGAAATTGGAGAGGCCTGGTAAACACTATATTGAAGTGGGGTAGATGAGAGAGGGACCCACTGAAACAAAAATATGTTTTTCTGCTCCTTTATAAAGAGGTCCAAAAGAGCATGTTATCAACATTCACTTTCCCCTAAGGATTTATTTATTTGATTTTGCCTCTTGCTTAGTAGGGCAGATTTAGGGAATGGGGTAATGTGACAGAACATGTTACAACCAAAGGAATAAACCACTTTGGAATAAATGATGAAAATGAGCTTTGTTATTCTTTTCTTCCTCTGTCTTGTTTGATTCTTGGTTATATCTGAGAGTCATTCATTTGTGAATGGATTGTGTCTAAAGTCAATTTGTAAATCACTGATATGGAATTTGTAAAATTTTTTTTAGAGAATCGCAGCCGTAAATGATGGAGACTTTTATTTATTTTTACTAGTGAGTAAAAAGTCTAATAGACATGTAATGTAGTAGAAAAGAGAAATTCTTTTGCTTTACCATTTGTTATCAAGAAGGAAGAGTCACTCAGGGAAATATCTTGAGAGGGACCTTTGGACTAGGGAAAGCTGTAGCCCTGTGGATATAGTTTGCAAAGTAGCACCAGATTAGAAGTGTGCTGTGTGCTGTGTAATAGTTGGGGAGCGGGAGAGCAATAAGTGAAAGCCATGCAACATAGCAGAAGACCATGGGAAAAATAAAGATGATCAAAGTGACTGTCGGGAGAATGAAGAACTTCTAATAGCAGTGATGTCTCATTTTGGAAAACTGTCTTCCCCAACCTTGTTCTAAAGCAGTGAGAAGGCTGGTGCCCTCTAGAGGACCATTCTTGAAATGTGTTAGGGTTTTGGGTTTGGGGAATTATTTAGTTTCATGGTTTGTTTGGGGTGGGGAAGATGTTCCTGGGTCCGGTGTGGTCATTGGCTAGGATGCTAGACAACCATGAATGTTCTTATTCAAAGTGGATTCTCAGAGTATTTTTGTAAATAAAACATGTCTCTCCTTCCAGGTGCCACAATAACAATTTCTTCAATCAGCTACATTTACTACATCTACATATTAATTTGTCTTTTAAGCTTGGGTTAAGAATGTACCACTGTTTGTGGCTTTGTTTCTTAAGAAAAAGAAAGAGAGGGAGAGAAAGGGAGAGAGAGAGAGGGACAAGAAGAAATAAAAATTACATAGTGATGGAACAAGTCTACATGTTCTGCTGTGCTCCCCCACAAGTGTGGCTACCCATACCATTGACTATATTCCCTGTGCTGTACCTTTCACGTGTTGTTTACCCTTTTCAAATGTTATCTTATATGGTCCACGGGGGTTTGAAATATCACTTTGGTATAGAATCTTCATTATTTTATCGTTGTTCCAATCTAGGGGCTACTTCCTATAAAATATTGAAGGATAGTGTTTAGGTTACTTTTAAGAAATAGCGACTGAATGGTTGGTTGCCTAGATATATGATGTGGTTTTAAATGGGAGAAACATTTTCTATTCTATTTATCAAAAGCCTGTCCCATAACATAACATCAGTTAGATGCTACATTTAAAAATAAAGTCCAGTTTATTTGTAAATACTTCCCTTATTTCTTCCCTCCAACAGTCAGTAATTTCTTTGGCATAATATACTTACTTCAATTATGGTTATTTTCACCTTTTTCTTATTACACACAAATTTACTCTGGTTTGTTATTATTTCTGCTAACACTTTCCTCTTTCTTCTGGTTGTCTTTATTCTCTTCATTCCAAGTGTTTTATTATAAATATGTTCAACAGTCATCATTTTGTCTCCCAGTGCAGTCAGCTAGGATTTTAACAATACAAATGCATAGTTTTATTATAAATTATTTTCCTCCTATTTCTGATAGTTGTTATAATGAAAATGCCATATTTATTTTTTAATCATTACATAAGTTAAAATCAGATTCTGTGGAATACTTACCAGTAATAAAAAGGAACAAGCTATCAATTCACATAAAAACATGGTAAAAAGGTAAACAAGTCTTCCTTAAATTCTGAACAAAGCCCTCCCCCATTTGACATAGTAGTTGCATCCCCAGAAAACTCAGAGTATAGTAAAACCAAACAAAAATATTATTTTTTTAAAGTTTATTTATTTATTTTGAGGGAGACACAGACGGTGCGAGCAGGGGAGAGGCAGAGAGAGGGAGAGAATCTCAAGAAGGCTCTGCACTCACAACACAGAGCCTGATGCAGGGCTTGAACCCATGAATCTGTGAGATCATGACCTGAGCTGAAACTAAGAGTCAGACACTTGACTGACTAAGCCACCCAGGCATCCCAAGTATTCTGTTTTTATCAAAAAGAAAGATTCTAGCTCATGTAATCAAAAATACATTTTTCATTTACGTTAAAGTCTAACAAGATATTTGAAAGATATGCATGATCAGGAAAAATTCTTTGTTGTGGAGGATGGTCCTACAGATTGGGCTAGTGAATTGTTACACTATTTCACATTTTTCTACAGTTAAAATTAATTTTTATTTCTATTATATTTAATTTGAAAATGCTTATATTTGATATAGATAATCATGGCATGATAACTTACATAAACTTTTAGTTTATTAACTTCAAAACTAAAAACCTGACAATATTACTGAAAAGAATTATGTGAAATTCCCAGATACCAGTTTGGTTTCATATAAAGAAATCTATAAAACCTAGTGTTTTGAGACATGTTTCAAAACATGAGACATGTAGTAGGGTGAACCTGTCTGTACATGAACATGAAATATTAGAGATGAATAAACTGGGCCCTTCTAGTGTTTTTAGGATTAAAAATATGTTTAAAGCATCTTCTACGGTGCCTGACTTATGGAAAGACAGAATCAGTAGTGGCTAATTATCACTGAGAATAATTCATTCCAAGGGACTTATTTTAAAACTCTTAATGTCATCATTCATCTATATGACATCATTCACTGAAATTGCCAATTTTTTTTTCTTCTCCAAAATCAAGACAATTTTTTGTTTTACTTTATTTAAAGTTTTTACTTAATATTACAGTGTAATATTAATTTCAGGTGTACAACATAGTGATTTAACAATTCTGTACAACACGTGGTGCTCATCACAAGTGTACTCCTTAATCCCCTTCATCTATTTTACCCATCTCACCACCCACCTCCCCACTGGTAACCATCAGTTTATTCTCTGTAGTTAAGAGTATGTTTCTTGGTTTGCCTCCCATATTTTTTTTCTCTTTGTATATTTGTTTTCTTTTCTTAAATTCCATATATGAGTGAAATTATATGGTATTTCTCTTTCTCTGACTTATTTCACTTAGTATAATACTCTCTAGCTCTATTCACATTGTTGCAAACAGCAAGATTTCATTCTTTTTTATGGTGGAATAATATTCAGTTGTGTGTGTACCACATTTTCTTTTCTTTTTTATCTATTCATCAGTTGATGGACACTTGGGCTGTTTCCATAATTTGGCTATTGTAGATAATGCTGCTATAAACATCGGGGTGCATGAATCACTTTGAATTAGTACTTTTGTATCCTTTGGTAAATACCTAGCATTGCAATTTCTGAATCTTTGGGTAGTTCTATATTTAACTTTTTGAGGATGCTCCATACTTTTTTCCAGAGTGGCTGCACCTGTGTGCATTCCCACCAATAGTGCAAGAGGGTTCCTCTTTCTCCATATCCTCACTAACACCTGTTGTTTCTTGTGTTGTTGATTTTAGCCATTCTGAGAGGTGTGAAGTGATATCTCATTATAGTTTTGATTTGTATTTCCTTGATGATGAGTGATGTTGAGCATATTTTCGCATGTCCATTAGCCATCTATGTCTTCTTTGGAAAATGTCTATTCATGACTTCTGCTCATTTTTTCTTTATATATTTTGGATACTAACCCTTTGGAAAAATGTCTATTCATGACTTCTGCCCATTTTTCTTTATATATTTTGGATACTAACCCTTTATCAAATGTGTCATTTGCAAGTATCTTATCCCATTCCAAAGGTTGCCTTTTAGTTTTGTTGATTGTTCCCTTCACTGTGCAGAAGCTTTTTATTTTGATGAAGTCCCAATAGTTTATTTTTGTTTTTGTTTCCCTTGCCTCAGGAGACATATCTAGAAAGAAGTTATATGGCAGATGTCAAAGAGGTTATTGCCTGTGTTCTCCTCTAGTATTTTTATGGTTTCCTGTCTCACATTTAGGTATTTAAACCATTTTGAATTTATTTTAGCATGTGGTGTAATAAAGTATTCCAGTTTCATTCTTTTGCATGTTGCTGTCCAGTTTCCCAACACCATGTACTGGAGAAGAGACATTCTTTTTCCCATTGGATAGTCTTTCCTGATTTGTCAAAGATTAACTGAACATTTAGTTATGAGTTCATTTCTGGGTTTTCTATTCTGTTCCATTGATCTCTGTGTCTATTTTTGTAACAGTACCATACTGTTTTGATCCCTGTAGTTTTTAACATGACTTGACGTCCAGAATTGTGATGCCTCCAGTTTTGGTTTTCTTTTTCAATATTACTTTGGCCTTTTGGGGTCTTTTGTGGCTCCATACAAATTTTAGGATTGTTTGTTCTAGCTCCATGAAAAAATGCTATTGGTATTTGATAGGGCTTGCATTAAACATGTAGATTGCTTTTGGTAGTATAGACATTTTAACAATATTTGTTCTTCTAGTCCATGAGCATGGGCTGTCTTTCCATTTCTTTGTGTCATCTTCATTTTCTTTCATCAGTAGTTTTCAGAGTACAGGTATTCACCTCTTTGGTTAGGTTCACTCCTAGGTATCTTATTGCAAAATCAAAACATTTGAGCAAGAAAATAAAGTAGATCTAGATATCACTAGGGTATAGATATAAATATAACATGAAGTAAGTATCCATGAGTCCGTACTGATATTACTGCTTAAATAAATAAATAAATGGTGAAGAACAATCTCTCTAGCAGAAAAATTCTGAGTAGATAATCTGCCCTCAAAGAGGGAGCATAACTCCTTACTCTTAAGTATGGACTTGTGCACAGTGACTATCTTTGAAGTGTGCAGAATGGAAAGAAACATAGAAAGACTAACTTTATACAGTGGAGAAACCTGACAAATACTACTTCAATCAGGTGATCACGGTCAATATTTATAATGATAAATCATATTGAGAGTATGCACCTTTGATAGAATGTGATGAGAGTGGTACTCTGCCTCAGTGACCTTCCTCTCCAAATCACAATTTCCCTGTGTAATCATGAGAAACACCAGAAAAATCTTAATTAAAGACATTCTACAAAAGATCTGACCACTACTCCTCATGTCTGTCAAGGTAGTTGCAGATAAGGAAAGTCTGAGGAATTGTCACAGCCTAAGTAGAAGCCTAAGAAGACGTGATGCTGACTGTGACATGATATCCCAGACAGAATTTTATAACAGAAAAAGACATTAGGTAAAAACTCAGAAAATCTGAGTTAAGTGTAAGTTTTAGTTATTAATGATGTATCAGTATGTATTCATTGATTGTAACAAACATACCTCCTCAATATAAGATGTTAGTAACACGAGGTATCTGAGAGCTCTTACTATCTTCACAATTTTTTATATCTAAAACTGTTTTTAAATAAAATGTTTATTTTATTTATTTTATTTTATTATTTTTTCTAGTTTAATAATATTGCTTTTTAATTAAGTGGAAACGAATATTTTTCTGTCTCTGCAAGTTAAGCATTTGTTCACTTCAGCAAAGATTGTAGAAGTATTGTATCTAGTAGAAAGATTGTATCCAGTTCTGTATTTAGTGGTGCCTATGTATAATCTTTGCAACCAAGAAGATTCTCCACCCCTAGTAAAGATGCATTTTCTTCTTAAAGTTCAACTAACTGTGTCAAGAACTATGAGGATCTAAATTCTACAATATTTGTTTTGGGTTTAGAATTAAAAAAAATTTAAAGCTAGGTCTAATTAAAACAAACAAATGAAACTCCTAGTTTGTCAGATCTTTAAACAACTGAGTCTTAAACTTTTTCCTTCCCAGAGTTCCTGTTAATGAATTTTATTCTTGCTTCACACAATAATCCAAACCATAGAAAATTGAAAAAGAACTGGACACTCAAGCAGAAAAGCTTTCACAATGAATTCCAAAAGAAAATAGTTACATTATTGAGAAAGAGTGTTCCCTCCCAACGCTACACCAGACTATGTGATTTTTACATCTCAGCAACTGGGATACAACAGAAACATCTGTTCCTGACATTGTTCAACTACTTAAACTAAGCAAAGAGAAGAAAAGACCTCAAGAGAATGCTTAATAATAGGGGTGGGGCAGGGGGAATAATAAGGATTTATAATTAAATAGTATGTAGTATCCCATTATGCTGAAGTTGAGAGTCCAATGATGCAAAAGTTACATATGCAGAATTATACATTTTTCTTCAAAGATCATCTGTGGTTTTAATTCTCAAAGGATCCTGTGATCCAAAAAAGATGAAGAACCACTGAAACAGTAATTTGTTCCTGAGCTATTTTGATCACCATTAATCATTTCTTATAAAACTGAATGGATAAGACATATCTGAGTTTTAGTTATTTGTGCCTCTAAAGCCTTAGTACATGATTTGTTCAAATAAGCAATCACATGAAACAATAAAACCAAATATTTGACGTAATGCTTAGATGGAGGGTAGAGTCAACATGATGGGTAAAGCCTTATTTCACATTCAAAAGTTAAGTGTTTGAAAGAATAGAAGGGGAGCACCCAAGTTAACAAAAACGGTGAAAAAAAAATGATACCAAGTCATAAAATGTAGCAATTCTATCTCCAACAAGAATGACATTTTTACCATCAGGCAAAGTATTTATAAAGGTAGCTTGTGGGGGGGATACCTGGATGGCTCAGTTGGTTAAACATCTGACTCTTGATTTTGGCTCAGGTCACGATCTCATGATTTCATGATTTGTGGATTTGAACCCCATATCGGGCTTTGTGTGGACAGTGTGGAGCCTGCTTGAGATTCTCTTTCTGCCTGTCTTTCTGCCCCTCCCCTGCACTCTCTCTCTTTCTTCCAAAATAAATAAACAAACTTAAAAAAAAAAAGAACATAACATTTTATATGATTAAAAATTTCTCCTCTTTGGGTGAAACCTGCATAAGGCTTTGGAGATGACCAACAATCACACTGCAGATGTTAGTCCTGAATACTACTGCTGGATTTTCATGATCTTTACTCCAGTAAGAAACCACAATTGAGTCCAAAGTCCAATTCCACTGTGTCTAAGGGTAGAGTCAATTCAAACTTGACGCTCATCTGTATTATTTGGTTCACTGCAAAAACAGTGATCCCTAGGGAGATCAAAGTGAATGTCTGACGTAGTGTAACTGTGGTGAAACATGTTGTAAATGTTTATTTTAAAAAGATCTTTAATCATATATTTTGTTTTATAAATAATATTATCCAACGAAAAGAGCCAGGACTTCTTAGAAAAATACCATATCAAAGGCTGGGGCATGGTAAATGAAAGATGAACTTGGAGCATTCATTTTGCCAGAAAGTAAGGAAGGATTTTCCTCAAAACAACAACAACAACAACAAACAACAAAATATAGAAGAAGCATGTCAGAAGAACACAGGAGCCAACCCAAAAGAGGTGCAAATTGCCAAAACTAGGACAATTTGAGCAACAAAATTAATACTTGAGAAAACATGAGACAAACCCCAATACGGACACACCCTGCAAACTACTTAACCAGCACTCTTTGAAACTCTGAAAATCACAAGAAAACAAGAAAAAACAGAAACTGTCACAGATCACAGGAGACTAAGAAGATAAAGTGAATAAAGGGAACATGATGCCTTGGATAGGATCCTAGGACAGAAAAAAGGACATTAGAGGAAAACTGGCATTCAAATAAAATCTGTAGTTTAGTTAATAGTATGGTACCAATGATGATTTTTTAGTTTTGACAAATGTGCCCTGGTTGTGTATAATCATCCCCACTAAGGGAAGCTGAGTGGAGGGTAAATGGGTATTGTATCTACGATCTTTGAAATTTTTCTGTGAATCTAAAACTACTTCGTAATGACTGCCTTTTAGCCAAGAATTAGCCACGCCATTGATCTTTTGAATCCAGACCTGAGGAAATCAACAAAAAGAGAGGTGCCATGGCTAGCTATGTCTGAAAGCTAACTGTTCACAGAAGAGAGAGTGCCTCAACAGGACCTGTGTTTTCAGCTGTCACCAAAATCTTAGAAAAGCAAAGAAAGAGGTTTTAGAAACAATTATTTTCCAAATACATACCCTTTTGTAATTAATATGTGAAATTAGGAGTTCTACATTTAACTTAGAACAAAGGAAAATTTTAGTTGCTGGTGTAGACTCCAAGTCAATTTTAGCCAGTCAATTCTCAACAGATTTTTATTTAAAAAGTTTTATATGTGTTTTTATATCCTTATCTATTATAGTAAAAAATTTATGTATCGAAAGTGTACAACATGATCACTTGTTATACAGACACATAGTGAAAACAATTACATCAGGCTAGTTAACCTAATATTATCTCTTCACATAGTTACCACTTATTGTATGTGATGAGTATACCTGAAACCCACTCTCTTCACATTATCTAGTGTTCAAAACAGAATACTTAAGCATAGTTACCATGCCTTCACATTAGATCTCTAGACTTATGCATTCTACATAATTGCAACTTTGTACACTTTGACCAATATCTCTCCATTTCCTTCATTCGCACCAGCCCTGATAACCACCATTCTACTTTCTACTTCTATGAGTGTCTTTTTTCAAGAGACTTGTAAAGCCTAACTTTATCTGAAAAGATGTAACAAAAGAAAAGCTTCTGCAAGAATTTATTCCAATGCTTCCGAAAGAAAGAAAAAAGAAATAAAGAGTAAATGAATTTCAGAAGTCTCTATACATTATGAACCTCAAGGAAATTATAACATAGTTTTAATTTCTAAGTACACTAATGAATCCTGCACTTAGATGTACTTATCTATTATTGAATACTAGCAAAGAATCTGGATATTTCTTTTTCACTCATAATATATATACAGATTGCAATGTCTTTTACTCATTGTGCAAACCACCCCCCCAGCTAAAAGTAAAGATCATATGCTGTCTTACACAGTTGTCTTAGCATTACATAACTTCAAAGAACAAGTATTTCCCAAACCTCTTTGTTGTCCTTTCCTAAATTAATCATCACTTTCAGGAATTGTTTTGGGAACATGTGCAATTAGGGAAAGCTTAAGAGTTTTGAAATACAGAGTTAGATCCATGAATATACAGGCAACCACTAGTATAAGGCTTTAACTTTCTGAAAGAAGCAGCAAGAAATTTATAGTAGGAAATATGTTGAATATAATTCCAGCAAGACAGGGCCTGAGTGCTATCTTGCCATTACTGAACCATATATTAAAAATGGACACTAATTTATGTATGGGTAAGGAGGCTTATTCCTTCTCTCTCTTTCTCTTCATGAATAAAGAAAGGAGAAAGAACCCTTTGACCCTGTGAAAGAATTGCCTCCCCTATATTTTTTTATTTTAATTTTATTTTTTTAAATTTACATCCAAATTAGGTAGCATATAGTGCAACAATGATTTCAGGAGTAGATTTCTTAATGCCCCTTACCCATTTAGCCCATCCCCCCTCCCACAACCCCTCCAGTAACCCTCTGTTTGTTCTCCATATTTAAGAGTCTCTTATGTTTTGTCCCCCTCCCTGTTTTTATATTATTTTTGCTTCCCTTCCTTATGTTCATCTGTTCTGTGTCTTAAAATCTTCATATGAGTGAAGTCATATGATATTTGTCTTTCTCTGACTGACTAATTTCGCTTAGCATAATAACCTCCAGTTCCATCTATGTAGTTGCAAATGGCAATATTTCATTCTTTTTGATTGACGAATAAGACTCCATTTCCATTGTGTGTGTATATATATATATATATATATATATATATATATATACCCCCACATCTACCACATCTTCTTTATCCATTCATCCGTCGAGGAACATTTGGGCTTTTTCCATACTTTGGCTATTGTTGATAGTGCTGCTATGAACATTGGGGTACATGTGTCCTTTCGAAACAGCATACCTGTATCCCTTGGATAAATACCTAGTAGTGCAATTGCTGGGTTGTAGGGTAGTTCTATTTTTAGTTTTTTGAGGAAACTCCATACTGTTTTCCAGAGTGGCTGCACCAGCTTGCATTCCCACCAACAATGCAAAAGAGATCCTCTTTGTATCTTCGCCAACATCTGTTGTTGACTGAGTTGTTAATGTGAGGCATTCTGACAGGTGTAAGGTGGTGTCTCATTGTGGTTTTGATTTGTATTTCCCTGATGATGAGTGATGTTGAGCATTTTTTCATGTGTCGGTTGGCCATCTGGATGTCTTCTTTGGGGAAGTGTCTATTCATGTCTTTTGCCCATTTCTTCACTGGATTATCTGGTTTTTCAGGTATTGAGTTTGATAAATTCTTTATAGATTTTGGATACTAACCCTTTATCTGGTATGTCATTTGCAAATATCTTCTCCCATTCTGTTGGCTGCCTTTTGGTTTTGCTGATTGTTTCCTTCTCTGTACAGAAGCTTTTTATTTTGATGAGGTCCCAGTAGTTCGTTTTTGCCTTTGTTTCCCTTGCCTCCAGAGACATGTTGAGTAAGAAGTTGCTGCAGCCCAGATCAAAGAGATTTTTGCCTGCTTTCTCCTTGATGATTTTGATGGCTTCCTGTATTACATTGAGGTCTTTCATACATTTTGAGTTTATTTTTGGGTATGGTGTAAGAAAGTGGTCCAGGTTTATTCTTCTGCATGTCACTGTCCATTTTTCCCAGCACCACTTGCTGAAGAGACTGTCTTTATTCCATTGGATATTCTTTCCTGCTTTGTCAAAGATTAGTTGGCCATATGTTTGTGGGTCCATTACTGGGTTCTCTATTCTGTTCCATTGATCTGAGTGTCTGTTTTTATGCCAGTACCATACTGTCATGATGATTACAGCTTTGTAGTATAGCTTGAAGTCTGGGATTGTGATGCCTCCTGCTTTGGTTTTCTTTTCCAAGATTGCTTTGGCTATTCGGGGTCTTTTCTGCTTCCACGCAAATTTTAGGATAATTTGTTCTAGCTTTGTGAAGAATGTTGGTGTCATTTTGATAGGGATTACATTGAATATGTAGATTGCTTTGGGTAGTATTGACATTTTAACAATATTTGTTCTTCCTATCCAGGAGCATGGAATCTTTTTCCATTTTTTTGTGTCTTTTTTCAATTTCTTTCATAAACTTTCTATAGTGTTCAGTGTACAGATTTTTCACCTCTTTGGTTAGATTTATTCCGAGGTATTTTATGGTTTTTGGTGCGATTGTAAATGGCATCAATTCCTTGATTTCTCTTTCTGTTACTTCATTGTTGGTGTATAGGAATGCAACCGATTTCTGTACATTGATTTTATATCCTGCAACTTTGCTGAATTCATGAATCATTCTAGCAGTTTTTTGGTGGAATCTTTTGAGTTTACCATGTAGAGTATCATATCACCTGCGAAGAGTGAAAGTTTGATCTCCTTCTGGGTGATTTGCATGTCTTTTATTTCTTTGTGTTGTCTGATTGCAGAGGCTGTCTTCCAATACTATGTTGAATAACAGTGGCGAGAGTGGACATCCCTGTCTTGTTCCTGACCTTAGGGGTAAAGCTCTCAGTTTTTCCCCATTGAGGATGATATTAGTGTTGGGTCTTTTGTATATGGCTTTTATGATCTTGAGATATGATCCTTCTATCCCTACTTCTTGAGGGTTTTTATCAAGAAAGGATGCTGTATTTTGTCAAATGCTTTCTCTGCATCTATTGAGAGGATCATGTGGTTCTTGTCCTTTCTTTGATTGACGTCATGAATCACATTGATTGTTTTGTGGATATTGAACCAGCCCTGCATCGCAGGTATAAATCCCAATTGGTCATGGAATAATTTTTTTAATGTATTGTTGGAACCGGTTGGATAGTATCTTGTTGAGGATTTTTGCATCCATGTTCATCAGGGAAATTGGTCTATAGGTCTCCTTTTTAGTGGGGTCTCCGTCTGGTTTTGGAATCATGGTAATGCTGGCTTCATGAAAAGAGTTTGGAAGTTTTCCTTCCATTTCTATTTTTTTGGAGCAGCTTCAAGAGAATAGGTGTTAACTCTTCCTTAAATATTTGGTAGAATTCCCCTGGAAAACCATCTGGCCCTGGACTCGTTTTTTGGCAGATTTTTGATTATTAATTCTATTTCTTTACTGTTTATGGGTCTGTTAAGATTTTCTATTTCTTCCTGTTTCAGCTTTGGTGGTGTATATGTTTCTAGGAATTTGTCCATTTCTTCCAGATTTCCCATTTTATTGGAATATACTTGCCCATAATATTCTCTTATTATTGTTTTTATTTCTTCTGTGTTGGTTGTGATCTCTCCTCATTCATTGTTGATTTTATTTATTTGTGTCCTTTCCTTTTTCTTTTTGATCAGACTGGCTAGTGGTTTATCAATTTTGTTAATTCTTTCAAAGAACCAGCTTCTGGTTTCATTGATCTGTTCTACTGGGTTTTTTTTGTTTGTTTGGTTGTTGGTTGGTTGGTTTCGATAGCATTACCTTTTCGATAGCTCTAATCTTTATTATTTCTTGTCTTCTGCTGGTTTTGGGGTTTATTTGCTGATCTTTTTCCAGCTCCTTAAGGCATAAGATTAGGTTTTATGTCTGAGATCTTTCTTCCTTCTTTATGAAGGCCTGGATTGCTATATACTTCCCTCTTATGACCATCTTTGCTGTGTCCCTGAGGTTTTGGGTTGTGGTGTTATCATTATCATTGGCTTCCATGAACTTTCCTCTTTAACTTCTTGTTTAGCCCATTCATTCTTTAGTAGGATGTTCTTTAGTCTCCAACTATTTGTTACCTTTACAATTTTATTCTTGTGGTTGATTCGAGTTTCATAGCATTGTGGTCTGAAAATATGCACGGTATGATCTCAATCTTTTTGTACTTGTTGAGGGGTGATTTGTGTCCCAGTATGTGGTCTATTCTGGAGAACGTTCCATGTGCTCTGGAGAAGAATGTATATTCTGCTGCTTTATGATGAAATGTTCTGAATATACATATCTGTTAAGTCCATCTGGTCCAGTGTGTCATTCAAGCCGTTGTTTCCTTGTTGATTTTTTGCTTAGATGATCTGTCCATTGCTGTGAGTGGGGTGTTGAAGTCTCCTACTTTTATGGTATTGCTATCAATGAATTTCTTTATGTTTGTGATTGATTGATTTATATATTTGTGTGCTTTATCATTTGGCACATAAATGTTTACAATTGTTAGGTCTTCTTGGTGGATAGACCCCTTAATTATGATATAATGCCCTTCTTCATCTTTGATACAGTCTTTAGTTTAAAGTCTAGATTGTCTGATATAAGTATGGCTACTCTGGCTTTCTTTTGTTGACCATTAGCATGATAGATGGTTCTCCATCCCCTTACTTTCAATCTGAAGGCGTCTTTAGGTCTAAAGTGGTGTTCTCTGGTCCTTTCTAGTCTTTGTTGCTTTTGGTCTTTATTTAATTTGTTTCTTTGGTTTTTTGTCATCTTTTCTCCCCTTGGAAAGTCCCCCTTAAAATTTCTTGCAGGGCTGGTTTAGTGGTGACAAACTCCTTTGTTTGTCTGGGAAACTTTTTATCTTTCCTTGTATTTTGAATGACAGCCTTGCTGGATAAAGAATTCTTGGCTGCATGTTTTTCTGATTCAACACACTGAACATATCCTGCCACTCATTTCTTGCCTGCCAAATTTCTGTGGATAGGTCTGCTGCAAACCTGATCTGTCTTCCCTTATTGGTTAAGGACTTTTTTTCCCTTGTTGCTTTCATGATTCTCTCCTTGCCTGAGTATTTTGTGAATTTGACTATGATATGCCTTGTTGATGGTCGGTTTTTGTTGAATCTAATGGGGGTCCTGTGTGCTTCCTGGGTTTTGGTGTCTGTGTATTTCTCCAGGTTAAGAAAGTTTTTCGCTATGATTTTCTCAGATAACCCTTCTACCCGTATTTCTCTCTCTTCCTCTCCTGGGACCCCTGTGATTCTGATGTTGTTCCTTTTTAATGAGTCACTGATTTCTCTAATTCTTAAATTGTGCTCTTTTGCCTTAATCTCCCTCTTTTTTTCTGCTTCATTATTCTCCATACATTTGTCATCTATATTACTGATTCTGTTCTGCCTCAATCATCTTTGCCGCCATGGAATCCATTCGAGATGGCAGCTGAGATACAACATTTTTTATTTCATCCTGACTAGCTTTTACTTCTTTTATCTCCACAGAAAGGGATTATAATCTATTTTCAACTTTAGCTAGTATTCTTATTGTGATTCTAAATTCTGGTTCAGACATTTTGCTTGGATCTGTGTTGGTTAAGTCTCTGGCTGTCCTTTCTTCCTGCTCTTTCTTTTGGGGTGAATTCCTTCATTTTGTCATTTTGAAGTAAGAAAAGAAATTAATGGTGTAAAAAAATTAAAATAAAAAAATTAAATTTAAAAAAATATTAAAATTTTAAAAATTAAAAATAAATACACACACACACAAAATTGAATAAATGATGCTGGATCCTAGGTATGTTTTGGTCTGGGTGTTGACAGGGGCTTGATAGATTAGAGAAAAAAGAGTAAAGAAAAAAAGGAAAAAAAAAGGAAATCATTTGAACAAATGAAAAAAATGAATACACTGAAGTAAACTAAAATGAAATAATCGAAGTAAAATAGAATTTGAAAAAATTTACACAAAAGTAAAAAATATATTAGAAAAAATTTAAAGAAAAATATTTTAATAAAAATTGAAAATAAAAATGTATTTTTTGTCTTTCTGTATTCAAGAAAAAGAAAAGAAACAAAAAAGAGAAAAAAAGAAAAAAGAAAAGAAAAAAAAAGAAAGAAAGAAAATTGAATAGATGGACCAGCAAACAGACTGAAATACGACTGAAATTATTTTCTTTTCTCCTAGAAGTCAAACTATGAAGCACTTTATAGTCCATAAACTAAGCAGATGGTGAGACTTGTGTTCCTGGAGAGTGAGGTTGGCCCATTTGGGCGGGGCTCAGTGTAACGGCTCCATTCTCTGCTAGATGGCACTGCTTAGCTTACTTAGGTGGATTGTGGTGGTCCTTGTCAGTGTGTATGCACATGCACGGGAGCGGTGAAAATGGCGTCACAGGGCTACCCAGTCTCTCGTATCGGAACTCTGTTCTCCCGGAACAGCAGTTGTGCACCCGTCCTTTGTCTTCGGCTTCCATCCACTCCCTGCTTTTATATTGTCTGTGACCAAGCCCCAGGCAGAACCTCCCTCCTGAGTTTTGTCTCAGATGTGGCTGTTTTTGCTGACCCCTTACCTCTGAGGGACTGCAGCTTTGACCCATTCCGCCCCTCTGCGGAGGGTCTCACTGAGCAATGGCCGGGTCCCAGCCGCACCAGGAACATTTGCAGGATTGTGCTGCTGCCGATGCCCAGAGACTGTGGCTGGCTGCCAGCCCACCCCAGAAAAAGTTCACAAGACCATGTAGCAGCAACGTTTCAGGGATTATGGAAAATCACAGCACACATCTGTCACCAGGCTCACCCTTAAGGACCTTGTTCCAGTACCAGCGAATGTGGTTGTTCTCCCAGGTCCACTGTGGACTTACCTTTGGGGGACCCACACAGCCTCTACCAGGTGTCCTTCCAGCAGGGGAACTGCCTCTCCCCATGTGGCCAGAAGAACCTCGGACTCCACTCTGCTCCTGGGGATTCACTCTTTCCACCAGAGCACTGCCACGTATTGAGCTGCAGAGTTTCAGACTCTGTGCTCCCCCTGTTTATTGTCTTAATGGAATTTAAACCCTCTCCTTTCTCCTTTCTCCCTTTTTAGTTCAGTCCCTGCGGCTGTTTCCACTTTTCCACTTTCTCTCCAGCTGCTTTTGCAGGGGGGTGGGGGGGGGCTTTTCCGATATTCTCCCCCCTCCCCAACTCCATCCTCTCTCCACATGCAAAAGTGGCTCCCTGCCCTCTGTGGCTTCTCTATCCCCCAGTTCACCTCCCCACGCTGCGTATCTGCTGAGTTCTGTGGTTCAGATTGTGCAGATTGTTGTGTTAACCCTCAGATCAGTTTTCTAGGTGTGCAGGATGGTTTATTGTTGGTCTGGCTGTATTTCATGCACGCGAGACACACAAAAAACTTCCATGCTGTTCAGCCATCTTGGCTCCTCCCCCAAGAATTGCCTCCCCTTTATAATGAATAGTAAGGTAGCGTTCCTTTACTCAGTGCATGGAAGGAAAGTCAGTCTCAGCACACTCTATTTTGTCAAAAGGTGCATTTGCTACCTTTAGGCTCAGGGGAAGTAATGAAAGGAGTTGGAATGGGGCTACATGGTAAATTAACAGGCATCCATGGAACCTCTGTGTTTTCACCACTGGCATCTCAATCAGAATCTATACACTTGTTTCAAGTATTACAAAAGCATGACCTTGGTAAGAAATCTTGACACAACAGATTTCTACCAATATTTGCTACAAATATTAGGTTTCCCTACATAAAATGGTCACCATCTGCTTATGTCACAGGAGCTAAATGATCCAATAGTGTGAATAAAAAATTTGTATCCCTAAAAAGTTTTGAACATTTGTGCTTCATTCTTCAAGTTGATATCTCTAATCATTTAATTTTCCACACTGTGTTTGAATTAGGTTTTACTTTTCTAAAGTGCATGAAGGGATTACTAGCTTCAAAGTTTAGGGGACTTTTTATCCCTAGGCCACTGGACTATCTCCAACTTCTTGTAATAGGGTGTTTTTATTACAAAGGAGATATTTTGAGAGCCATATTTAATGAATAACAAAATGTTCAATACATATATGAAGACCACAACTGATAATTGGAAAAGGTTAAACTAATAGACTCTCATTTAACAAATCCTAGCATTTGAGACAAAATTAAATGGACAAAAATCATTTAAGCTGATCTTCTACTGTATAAACTTGCAATTCCATGCGAACCATGTTTTGTCATTTTAAAATATAATTTAAAGGGCACCTGGATGGCTCAGTTGGTTAAGTGTCTGACTTTGGCTCAGGTCATGATCTCATGGTTCATGATTTCAAGCCCAGCATTGGGCTCTGTGCTGACAGGTCAGAGCCTGAAGCCTGCTTCAGATTCTGTGTCTCCCTCTCCCTCTCTCTGCCCCTACCCTGCTCACTCTCTGTCTCTTTCTCTCTCTCAAAATAAATAAATAAATAAATAAATAAATAAATAAATAAACATTTAAAAAATTTAAAAACAAGAAAAAATATATAATTTAAAATTTACCAAACTGAAACCACTTTCTTCTCCAAGAAACATCCAAGAGAATATGAGCAATAGTGATTGAGGCACCATTAATTTACTTGTTTGGTAAATATTTGCTGAGCATGTACTCAGTTGATGAGGATTTGATTTTCGGATTTAGTACTGCTCTATTAACATCAATTCTCTCATATCCTTGTGAAAGGTAACTCTAGTTGTTTTCTCCTCCACCAGTGATCAGGAAAAATTTCAAGTTCTGTTTATTATTGCCTCACAGTGAGGGATGAGACAAGGAGTGTAAGAGTCAGCTTGTTATGAGGAATGTCCAAAGGAATGCTATTTATGATTGTCTCATTTAGGAAAAAGAAGTCTAAACATGTTTAGTTTTAGACTATGTTGTTTTTAATGATTTTGTGCATGTCATTGAGATCTGGCCATGGAATTTTTTTAATTTCAAGTCATAAATTCAAAAATTGAAGGGAAAAAAACAGTGGAATTGAAAAATGAATGTCTTAATTACAAAAATGGATACTGATTTTCAGGGGAATCACAAAGGTCTGAAACTGACCAGAGGTAGAATATTTGAATAGCAAGTAATCGTGAGAGAAACTAAGATAGTTGCCAAAAACCACCACTTCACCCCCACAAAAAAAACACTGAAGCAAGATGACTTTAATGTAAATTCTTCCAAACTTCAGGTGATAAATAAGTATATTCCATTAAAATGATCCACAGAGAGTAGAATTTTTTTTTTCCTGAAGACATGTATAAGGTAATACAACCCCAGAAAACGATTATAGAAATGCCTCAAAATATATAAAAAATTAGTAGAAAAAGAAGGAAAAAAGTAAAATTGGGAAAATTAAAAACAAGAGGTCAATAAATCTTCAGATCGGATTTTATACTTATAAATTTTTTAATATAATAGGAATCAGAAGATGGTTTAGAAGATTCTATTTCAAACTAACAGGTGAGATTAAGTTTAGGAGTTTGGATTAGTGTTATTCCCATTAAAATAACAGTGTTATAATCAGGATAAGGTAATTACTGTAACAAACAGCCCCAAATTTTAGTGGCTTACCTAAGAAAAGTTCTCAGAGTGGTAATTCTACTAGGCAGCTCTTCTAAGTGTTGACCCTAAAATCGGAATTGGAATCCTCTTGTTTTGTTTTTTTGTTTTTTTTTTGTTTTTTTTTTTTTTTTTTTTTTTGTAACTCAACATCTGCTAAGGAAGCAGAACTTTTGGCCTCTGATCTCCGATGAGAAAAGAGAAAGGATAAGGAAAATTACTGGGAAGTTCTTATGGAACAGGTGTGGGAATGATGTACAGTACTTTTCTGTTCACATCCCATCCATTTATATGGTTTCACCTGACTGTAAAGGAGGATGGAGGAGCACTCGGGTGGCTCAGTTGGTTGAGCATCTGACTCTTGATTTTGGCTCAGGTCATGATCTCATGGTTCATGGGATCGAGCCCTGCATTGGGCTCTGCGCTGACAGCATGGAGCCTACTTGGGACTCTCTCTCTCTCCCTCTCTCTCTGCCCCCTCCCCTGCTTGTACTCTCTTTGTCCCTCTCTCCCAAAATAAAAATAAGCAAACATTAAAAAAACAGAGAGGATGGAAAATGTAGTCTATTTGGGTATTGAAAAGGATAAGGAAATGGGGTTTGGTCAATGCATAGTAGTCGGAAGAAGCCAAGACTGCCTCATATCACTATTTTGAACCATCATTCCAGAAAATCTTATTTAATACAACCATCTCATATAGTCAAAATTGGTAAAAAAAAAATACTGGCAAAATATAGGAAAAATTATAAGGCATTTTTCTAACATTTAGTATCATTTGATTTAAAGTTTAGGTTTATGTTAATGTTAAAAAGTAAAAAAAAAGAAATGTTTAAAAGATACTCTATAATTATTTGAGTGACTGGACAAAATAATTGCTTAAACCTTAGAAGACAGTGTATAAGACTCAGAGAAAATGCATGGAGGATTTGTTATTTAGACAAAGTGTGCTGTACTTAGTAAGCATTTTAAAATGTTTTCAAATTCAGCAATCAATCGTTTTTCACTTCACCCAGGAGAGTGAGGAGGAATCCACTGTCATTCACATATGAATAAAGAAGTTTCTGGAAACTGGTAAGATAACCAGCTTTATAATTTATCTTTCTATAACTTAAATTTGAAGAGTGCCATCTAATGATTATTTCTGTGAAAATTGTGTGCTATTTGTTAGGAATAAGCGACTGCTCTTGCTTTTGACACAACCATTGTAGATTTCTGTTTTGATCACGAATTTGCTTGGCTTTGGTTCCTTTTTCTCACTTCAGGACAGGTTGGTATTTAGAATTATGTCTGAAAATTTGAAGATCTATTTCCATCCTAAATACTGTAATAATTGTTTTCTTTCACATTCTCCAATGTGTTTTTGAATTATTCAGGATATAATATTCATTTCAGTGTGAATTATCTTAGAGAATGTGTGATTAATTATAGTGGTAAACCCAAGAGTACCAAAGAGTTAACAAACACATTTCAGGAAAGTTTTTATTGTTAGTGTTGTTGACAGGAGACCAGAGTAACCATTTGTTACTTTTTATTGCAACATTATTCCAAAAGGAGCGAGGAATTTGGTGGTAGAATGGGCAGGATAGTAGTGGAGCGTATCTGAGACTTGAGGAGTCAGGATGTTTGATTTAAGAAGGTAGTGCCCTGGTCTGCTTACTAGCTGCTTGTCTGTACCTTACTTTCCTCTCATAAAATAAGCAAAATAAATAAAATCTCCATGGTTTGTGGTGAAGAGTAAACAAGATGTCAAAGCACCTGCCATATAGTAGGTACTCCTCTTGATTTTTTTCCTCCATTGGGTCACATAGCTAAATGATAGCTTTCTCAAAAAGCGGCACTGCATGTCAGTAGAGAACCTAGAACATGGCATATGAGAAACATGTGATAAATGTGTGTTTATATAGAAATAAAGAGATTATTAAATACAATATTTGAAATTATTAAATGGAACAGGAGGTAATTTTGGTCAGGGACCCTAACCAAGGATACTCAAATTATATCCATATGTGTGTAGGCATGATGACTTCCTGTACTAACTAGTACTTCTCCAGATAGTCAATCTCTTTCCAGTGTCTAATCCTAAATATATATTCATTTGTAATTATTCTCCATCAATGAGTATCTACTTGAGGTAGGGGGTGGAGGGGGAGGGTGCTTAATATTTGGACAGTGATAAAGTCAGATGACCTATGGAATTTGTGATAGAAATGTTTACTTTATTGTGAGTCCCAGGCTGTAGAGAATTATTCACTCATTTATTTATCAAATAAGTACTGAATCTCTACCATATACCATGTGCTGTTTTAATTACCTAGACACATCAGTGAATGAAACAGATAAAGTTGACTACTTTCAAATATATTACACCCGGGGCGCCTGGGTGGCGCAGTCGGTTAAGCGTCCGACTTCAGCCAGGTCACGATCTCGCGGTCCGTGAGTTCGAGCCCCGTGTCCGGCTCTGGGCTGATGGCTCAGAGCCTGGAGCCTGTTTCCGATTCTGTGTCTCCCTCTCTCTCTGCCCCTCCCCCGTTCATGCTCTGTCTCTCTCTGTCCCAAAAATAAATAAACATTGAAAAAAAATTAAAAAAAATATTACACCCTAGAAGAAATGATACAGATAACAAATAATACAATAAATAAGTGGATTATATGGCATTTCAGAGAGAGACAAATGCCATGAAAAAATGCCATGAAAATGAGGGAAAGGAAGACTAGCCGTGCTGATCATGGAGGAAGTTGCAATATTTAATAGGCAAATAAAGTGGGTCTCATTGAGAAGATGAGATTTGAGCAAAGAATTTAAAGAGGTAAAGGAATAATCCTAAAGGGACATTTGTGGAAAAGAGATTCCAAACAGGTATTGGCAACAACCAGAGGAAAGGTCCTAAGAGAAGACCTACCTGGAGCAAATCAGGAGGAAAAGGAAACATATGACAGAAGTAAAGAGAGGGCATATCCCGAGGGTCCTGTGAGCCTTTGTAAGACTTGGCTTTACCTCGAGTGAAATGAAGAAGAGGTAATGCAGCTTTCTGAAAGAAGTAACATGGTAGGATTTAGATACTAAAAGGTCCACTCTGACTGCTATGTCCAAAAAGGACTGTTGGTAGAAAGAGGTAGGAGCTAAGGGATATAGTAGGAAGGAACTGTAGAAGATCAAGCCTTGGAATGGGTGACTTGGACAAGTTTAGCAACAATGGTCCGATTTGGGGGTACATTTCAATGGGAGAGTCAAGAGATTTTCCTAGCAGTTTGGAGGTAAGGTGTGTGGGGAAGAGGAGTTCAAAAGAATCCCAAGGTTTCTGCTCTGAACAACTTCAACGATGGGGTCAACTGACAGTGAGAAAGTGACAGGTAGAGCACTTTGGGGGGAAATAGTAGAAGCTCAGTTATAAAAATACTATATTTCAGATTCACATCAAAGTGGTGGCTGGTGGATTAATAAATCCAGAGCTCAGGAGAAAGTTCTAGGATGGAGATGTAAATTTTGAGCTTTTTAGAATATAAATGATACTTAATACCATTCATATGTGATGAAATCACTGAGGCAGAGAAGATAGATGAAGCAGAGAAGAGTTCCACAAATTAAGCTGTATGGACATATCACACAAAGATAATTTCACAGTAGTAAGTGTGATCTGCATAGCGTGCTTCATTACCACATTAGGGACCATCAATGACTCCAGAGTATGCGTACTTGTAACGGAATAAAAAATCTAATTTTGAATCATCATAACCAAAGACGAATCCTTTGCAGGCTGGGGTGGTGTGAGTTTATTAGGTCTTGGCCAAGGGCCTTTGAAAGGAGAGATGAGAATAAAAATGAAAGGATAGCTAGATTAATCGGCTGATTCCAATCAACTGAGGATAATTCCCAAATAATCCACAGGATTTTGCTACAGATGCAACAAACCAACCTGTTTTGAATTACTGTGAACATCTGTGAACTCACTGAGTTCTTTAGTCCCTTGCAAAGATTTTATAATCTGAATATTACAGAAGGACATTCATGCAAGGGCATAAGTGTAAAAACATCATTTATGCCAATGTTATTTTCTTTGGCCGAAATTTTATGAGTTCCTGTTTCAACTTTAAACAGCAGGAGGGTATACATGACTCATAGCATTTATTTTTTTACCTTCATTTAGTAATTATTGTCTTAAATGGGAGCTCTCGGCTTTTCATAGTGATGATTGAAGTCCTGGAAATCAGCCTTATATTTTTCAGAACTTCACAGAAAGGAACTGTGCTAATGATGACAATGTCAGAGACAGACAGACAGACAGACACAGAGAGAAGGACTGGAATACGTTCTGTTACTGTCACGCTTTGTTTTGTATTGTGTTGTGTTTCTTTTGAATCAATCTACTACCAGCAACTCTCCCAGCAAATTTTTGGCGGTTCCCCATCTGCCTTCCTAGAAATGTGCTTTCGGTAATCACGTGATCAGTGGGTTCTGTAAGAAGGTTTCAGGGACACAGGGAGCTAATTAAAAAGAGCAATATGCTGTTTGGCTTATGGGTCATCTCCTGCAATACCTTCAGTGGGAGAACTGAGAAAGTTCGGCAGACAGGAAAAATTGGAACCAGATGGTTAAAGGCCTCATTTTGACAAACAGATACGGAGTTATGAGACTGATTATATAGAGTTACTCTCTAAGTAAATTGACTTCCTTCTTTTCAAAATAAGGAGGGCATTTTATAACTACCTCTCCCTATTTTGACGAAGCCTGACTTAGGAGTTATCTTGTCCATTCAATGATCTGTCACTCATGTAGAGTCAACTCAGAGTCCCTCCAGTTTCCCACATCTGCCAGATGCTTCGCTTCACCTCAGGCACAGCTGGGCCATTCATCTGCTTATTTGCTCAAGTTATTGAAAGACGTGACCTTAGTTTGCCTTGTGAGATTTCTTATTAGCAGCTAATGTGCTTTTGCCTCTGATTTCGTTTACTCTGCTTAAGTGAAAAATAAAAGAGCTCTGCTTCACTATGCAATTAAAAGTGACTTCATTAAAATAGTGAAAAAAAATCCTTTATGTCTTCCTCTTTTTGGAAAAAGAATTACACAAAATTTCTATGAAGTTCTCTTCCTAGGCTTACCAACTCTACTCCCCTCCCCCATTCCTCAAGGGACAATCACAATTCTAACACATAGCTCTCAAATCCATGACTTTTGTCATTTATACACTTATGCATGCATCTAAATATAATACGGAATATTGTTTTATCAGGTGTAATTTTTCAAAAGTAGTGCTGCATTGTACATATCTTTGAGCAACGGGCTTTTCTTTTCACATAATATGTTCCTTTAAAAAAATTTTAATGTTTATTTATCTTTGAGAGAGAGGGAGAGACAGAGAGTGAGAGGGAGAGTGAGACAGAGAGTGAGCGTGAGAGAGAGGGAGACACAGAATTCGAAGCAGGCTCCAGGCTCTGAGCTATCAGCACAGAGTCCCATGCAGGGCTGGAGCTCACAAACCTTGAGATCATGGCCTGAGCCAAAGTTGGAAGCTTAACCTACTGAGCCACTCAGGCACCTCTCACATAATATATTCTTAACACATCTCCCTGTTGATACCTGTAACTCTAGTTCATTCATTTTGACGGTTACATTGTTTCCCATTTCAGGAATAACCATACATCATTTTTTCTTCCCATGGTGGACATTTAGATTATTTTCAGATATTTATTCTTACCATGAATATGACAATGACCATTCTGTTACATGTCTTCTGGGCACAGGCATGGATTTTCCAGGATATATTCCTAGACATTGAAGAGCTTTGTTTTAGTGCATTCAGCATTTCTGTAGTTGAGTCAATCAATTTCCAAAGAGTTTTTGCAATTTACACTCTCATCAGCAGCAGAGATCTTATTTCCTCACAAAAATAGTAATATTTGGACTTGCCAATCCTTTGTTTTCCTTATTTTTAAAAAAGTTAGTCACTGGTAAGTTTGGGCAATATATTCATACATGAATTTGGGCATTTTTCTGTTGAGGTTTGCATTTTCCCAAATGATGTTCAGGAGTTCTTTATGTATATGAAAAAAGTAATACTTTGCTTAAAAAATAACAGCAAATATTTTATCCCTACATGTCACATTTGAAACATAATTAGTGGTGTCTTTATTGTATAGATGTTTTCACACTTTGAAAAAATCAATTTATCAGTCTTCTCCTTTATGGGTTATGCTCTGGGTCTATCTCAAGATCATAAACAAATTTGTCAACATTTTTTCTAAACATTTAAAATGATTTTTTTCATACTCAGTTATATAATATCACTAGAAATTGTTGATGCCTTTCCCCTTTCCCCACTATTTTACAGTATCACCTTTGACATATTATTAACTTCATTTTTATTCCATTCCAATTCCATTTCATTTCATTCCAATATCACACTGCTTTGTTTTGGTTTTTAAATTTATCTATTTATTTATTTTGATGGGGGAGTCATGCATGCGAGCAGGGGAGGGGCACAGAGGAGGAGGGAGACTCCCAAGAACCCCAAGTGCGGAGCCCATCACAGGGATCGCTCTCATGAAATGTGAGGTCATGACGTGAGCCAAAATCAAAAGCTAGACATTTAACCGACTGAGCCACCTGGGTGCCCCAAATATCACACTGTTTTAAGTACTACTGCTTTCAGTGTCTTACTATCTGATAGAAGAAGCACCCCTAGTTCAACATATTCCTGGAATTTTTTGGTCATCTGTTTTCATATGAATTTAGAATCAGGTTTTACATTTACCTGAAAAGTTATGTTGGTATTTTTATATGGATTGGATGAAAGAATTGGTAACTTGAAAGAATTGGTAACTTTGAAATACTGGGTCTTCCCTTACAAGTTTTATTTCAATGACTTTAAGTAAAATTTTATACATTTCTCCAAAAATATCTTGCACGAATTTTGTTACATTTATTACTGTATGTGTGCGTATATGTAGATATGTGTGTGTATATGTGTGTGTATATATGTGTGTGTGTATATATATACATATACATATATATGTATTATATATGTTGTATATATATCATACTCTCCATATATTACTATATACAGGATATATATGAGATAGTATATTATAGTATATATATACCATATATATATAGATGAAGGAATATCAAAAGGACACAGAAGCTAATTGAAAGATATGGAGGGTGGAGTGCTTGGGAGACTCAGTTGGTTAAGCATCTGACTCTTGATTTCAGCTCAGGTCATAATCTCATGGTTCATTGGATCAAGCCCTGCATTGGGCTGTGCCCTGACAGAGCAAAGCCTGCTTGGGATTCTCTCTCTCTGCCCCTTCCCTGCTCACGTGTGTACACATGCACTCTTGCTCTCTCTCTCTTTCAAAAATAAAATAAATTAAGAAAAAAAAAGAAAGATGAGGGGGTGATAGTGACATCAGCATCATGGCAGCATGAGAAAAATAAATATCTTTTTTCTCTCCCCTTAGATGTACAACTAATTAGACATCCATAACTGGGGAAAAAAGAAAAAAGCACTTGTGCACAGGTTACCAGGATACTGCAGAGACCCATCCATCTGTGAACCCAAAAGTGGGTGGGTTGGACCACAGAAAAGGCTGCTGAGTGAGGGGAGTGGCAGTAGGCCAGTGGTGGTGCAGGTGGCAGTGGCAGAGAGGGCAGTGGCAGGTCTGGCAGGGCTATCCTTCTGGTAGAGGAGGTGGAAGCTGAAGGTGGTGAGTGCATGGGGCTCCCCTCCAAGAGTGCTGCAGCTGTAGGGACCCATTACTCTCTAAAGAGGGACAACAGTGACTGGGGGCAGGGAGGGAAAGGAAAGAGAAATGCTCACAGAGAGAACTGAAAGAAAGCCTCTCCTATTGTGGGGGTGTGGTGAATGAACCTATGGACCTCTGAGAGGCCCCTCACTCAACAATCACCCTATCAGGCTGTGGGTACCCAAAAAACCCCAACTGCTAGGTACTACCCTTACTCTGCCACCAAATCCTCCTTTTTTCCCCTGCTGTTGGCTTTTTTTTTTTAATGTGTGGCTCCCAAACCTTAGCAAGTTAGCTCCATTAAGATAAACCAAAAACTTGTACAATAATGCTGCCTTCGAGAAAATAAGAGAAAGGCTCTTATTTATCAACTGTCAGAACCAAAATAAACAAAGCCTTATTACCCTTAATAAGGAAGGTATTTGCTACTTCAAATGCTGCAGCAGAGTCTCTTTTCATCTAACACCATGAACAATTACACTAATGTGGTATCGCGAAAAGAAAAAACACAATTTTCCAGCACTCAGACCCAAAGACATGGAGTATTGCTAACTAAGTAATAAATAATTCAAAGTTGCTGCTATATGGAAATTCAAAAAGCTATAAGAAAACACAGAAAAGTAATTCAATGACCTCATGAATAGAGTTAATGAACAGAAGAAGTATTTTAGCAAAGAGATAGAAATTCCTGAAAAGAACCACACAAAAATTCTGGAGGTAAAGATCTCAATAAATGAGATGATGAATGCATTGGAAATAGAGCAGATCAGCTGGAAGAGAGAATTGGGGAGCTCAATGCTAGGACTATAGAAATGATTAAAGTTGAAGAGGAGAGAGAACCAAGTTTTTTAAAAAGTGAAGAAACCCTAAAAGAACTCTCAGATTTACTCAGATGAGCCAGCATAAGATAAATGGGTATACCAGAAGGAGAAGAGAGGAAGAAGGGAGCAGATTTGGTATGTAAAAAAATAATAGCCAACAACTTTCCAAACCTGGGGAGAGAACTGGATATACAAGTACACAAAGCCAGTAGAACACCTTATTATCTCAATGCACAAAGACCTTCTCCAAGACACATTATGTTTGAACTGTCAAAAGTCAATGATAAAGAATTTTAAATGCAGCTGTGTGGGTGGCGGGAACCCATTAACCCACAAAGGCACTTATGCCAGGCTATATGCAGATTTCTCAGCAGAAACTCTAGAGGCCAGGAAAGAATAACATATTCAAAGTAGTGAAAGATAAAAACATTCAGCCAAGAATCTAGCACGGTTATCCCTGAGATATGAAGGAGAAATAAAAGTTTTCCCAAGCATACAAAAGCTGAGGGAGTTCACCACCACTGGAGTTGCCTTACAAGAAATGTTGAAAGGAGTTCTTCAAGCCTAAATGAAAAAACAAAAGTAAAAAAAAAAAACAAAAATGAAAAAACTAACGCAATAGTCAGAAAACTTTAACTTTCTTAGAATAGTATTTTAAGATGATAAATTAGATTTCATCAAAATTTTAAATTTCTCTTCATCAGAACAATTCTTAAGAAAATAAATACACAATCCATACTTCAGGACAAAATATCTGTAATATATATACATAACAAAGACTGATACCAAATATATATATATATATTTTTAAAACATCTACCTTTTAGGGGTGCCTGGGTGGCTCAGTCAGTTAAGCATCCAGCTTCAGCTCAGGTCATGATCTGAGGTTCGTGGGTATGAGCCTCCCATCAGGCTCTGTGCTGACAGCTCAGAGCCTGGAGCCTGCTTTCCATTTTGTGTTTCCTTCTCTCTCTGTCCTTCCCCCACTCATGCTCTGTCTCATTCTGTCTCTCAAAAATAAAATAAACATTAAAAATCTTTTTTTAAAAATCTACCACTTAATCATAGATAAATGACTTAACTAAAAATGGGTAAAGGGTTAGACCACACTTCATAGAAGAAGATCTATAAATAACCAACAAACATATAAGTGTTCAATATCATTAGCCACCAAGGACTAAAGTTAAAAATCACAATGAGATATCATTCCACAGCAACCATAATGGCTAAACAATACCAAATGTTGACAGTATTTTAGAGAAACTGGAACTCTCGTACATTGTTGGTAGAGATATAAAATGATACAACTACTTTGGGAAAATCTGACAGTTGCTCATAAAACTAACATTATACCTCCCCCAAACCCAGTAATTTTGCACCCAGATACTTACTGCAGAAAAATGAAACCATATTTTCACAAAAAGTTTTGTATAAGAATGTTCTTAGCAGCTCTAGTCAAAACAGCCCCAAACTGGAAATAACCAGTGTCCATCAACAGGAAAATATATAAACTAATTGATATAGTCATATAAATGAATGGCACTCAGCAATAAGAAGGGAACCAACTACTGATACACAGAACAAACATGAATGAATCCTCAAACCATGCTGAATGAAATAAGCATTACATAAAGGACCATATGCTGTATGTCTCTATATGAAAGTCTAAGAAACAATGTATAACCAATGTTTGATGGAAAAATGAGAAGAACAGTTTCCTCTGGGGTAAAGACTGGGAACTGACTGGGAAAGAGGTGAGGAAATTTTCTGGCATTATCATCATGTTCTGTAACTTGATAGGAATAGGATTACCCAGGTGTATTCAGTTGTCAAAAACTAGCACTTTGCCTTAATATTTGTATGTTTTGTATGTAAATTTTACATAATTTTAAACAAATAATTAACTCCAGCTAATGACATGAAAATCTGTCATGGGAGACATTTAGGGAGAAGTGTACAGGTATCTGCATCAATAAAATGAGAAAATGAGAGAGATTAATGTTGGATAGAGGAATGGAGATGTGATAAGGCAAATGTAATAAGATATTAATGGTTAAATCTAGGTTATGGATAAATGTTAACTCTAAAAGTCCTTTGATTACTATTTGAATTTTTAAATAAAATGCTGGAGAAAGTTGATGCTGAATATTAGCTATGATATATCCTCAATTAAGTATAAATTATCAGGGCGCCTGGGCAGTTCAGTCTGTTAAGTGTCTGCCTTCTGCTCAGGACATGATCTTGCAGTTCCTGGGTTCAAGCTTTAGGCTGACAGCTCAGGGCCTGGAACCTGCTTCAGATTCTGTGTCTCCCTCTCACCCTGCCCCTCCCCCACTTGTGCTCTTTCTCTCTCTTTTTCCTTCTCAAAAATAAACATTAAAAAAAATTTAAGTATAAATTATCCACTCTCAGAATGTATCATAATTTGGGGGAAAATGTGCATCAGGAAAATAAAAAAATAATTTTTTTGTGCTTTGTCTTCCGTTGGGGAACATGACAAAAAAAACCTGTGACTGCCAATTGGCTAGTGCACTGGACCCGGTCACTCTGACTCACACTTGCTCCCCTGTCCTTGCAATGTGGATTCCGCTTGATTTTTCCACTTTTAGAGGCTGCTCCAAGGACATAGCCTTATGATGGTGTTGTGATGTTGAAACACTTGCATGGTCCATGTGACTGAGCCCAGTTAGGGCCTCTTTATAAACTTAAGATTTGGAGGGGATGTACAGGGATCCATTGATCGGGCCACCACCAAAGACAAGCCTCATGTAAGTTCCCTTTGCTATTATTAAAACTGCCATCTATCAACCTGGAG
Source organism: Prionailurus bengalensis (assembly GCF_016509475.1). Lineage (NCBI taxonomy): Eukaryota > Metazoa > Chordata > Mammalia > Carnivora > Felidae > Prionailurus > Prionailurus bengalensis. Next base: position 24,456,030 of record NC_057353.1, on the reverse strand, counting down.
CAGCTTGCCTCTTTCTTTGGTCTCCCCTGCCATCTGTGTATGGGGGACAGTTTCAGATTATACCCAGGAAGCTTTTGAGAAGGTTGTGAAACTGCATCTTACAGAGATGCTGGTTACTGCTGGATGACACCTCCCAAAGTGTTTGAAGATAGTTATTGAAGTACACTAGCACATATGAAAAACTATATGTAATGTTTTTCAAAAATGGTTTCTCAAGATTTGGGTCCCCTCCAGTGTTCATATTTCTTTCCCCTTACTTACATCTTTCCCCAAAATAAAACTCTATCCACCAATATTGGCAAGTCTACCTAAATTATTGATAGCTTAAATAATATGAAGACTTTACTGATACATCTCAGCTCAATCTTGGAGAAGAAGATCCTTGGCTGGTATGATTTTCTTTAAATAAATAATACTATCATTTTTGGGTGATTTAGGTCCATTAAGTGTCCGACTCTTGGTGTTAGCTCAGGTCATGACCTCATGGTTTCATAAATTCAAGCTGGCATTGGGCTCTGTGCTGACCACACAGAACCTGCTTGGGATTCTCTGTCCCTCTCTTTCTGCCCCTCCCACACTCCTGCTGTCTCTGTCTCTCACAAAATAAATAAGCTTTAAAAAATAATAATCCAATCATTTTTATCTTAGTTCTGTATGTTGAATGAAATTTGTAACTATTATAGATAGTAAGAATGGGAGTCCCTAGATATATTTCCTTAACAGAATATTTAGTCATTCCAACAGGCTTATTCTCAATAATACAAGGAAATCTCATTTTATTCAAAAGCGCACATAACTTCACCTCCAAAGTACACAGGCCTGATTAACGTAAATTGATCTGCATATGGGAAGCCTAAAAGAAAAGAAAAAAAAAACAAAAAGCAAAATATTTCGGATACAGATGAAATCCAATAGATGGCAGTGAAAGACAGAAAATTCACTGATTCTGGAATTCTTACTTGATTGGTTTTCAGTAAGTTGATAGTCTATTGCCAATTAAAAACTCCCATAAATTGTAGAATCTTTTTAGAATCATATTACACTTTTAAAATACTGTGAGGTCTTGGACAAGAAACAGTTCCAAACTTACTGAGTCCATGAGGATGCTATGGCTTTGTGGGATTAAAGCACTTGTTTGAGGTTACATAAACAAATTTGTGATGAATTCAAGTGTGGAATCAACATGATTCAATGGTCCTTGTGTGAATTCTAAATCCATCTCACAGCTGATGATTCTTGAAAGATGAAAGCTGTATTTAATTAATACTAATAATCCATGGGTGGACAAATGGTGCAAGATAAGTCTGGAGATGAACAGGGATTAAGCTATGCAGGACCATCTAGGCTCTACTAAGGATTAGTGGTTTCACTGTAAGTGCAAAGCATATTGCAAGAGAGCTTAACTCTAACTTTTCATTTTTATTACCATTTGAAAAGTTAAAACACACACACACACACACACACACACACACACACACACAGCTCATTTCCCTGCAGAACTCCAGAGATACTGATTTGATTTTTCCAGGAAGGGGTCTGGGAATTGGCATTTTTAAGTTTCCTCAGATGATTCTCGTGTGCAGCCAGGGCTAAGAAGGTCTGGCATAGTAGTGAAGACCATGGGCTTTGGAATCAGAGACTTGGGATTTGATCTGTGCTCTCCCCACTTCTTAGCTCAGTGAACTTTTATACATTATTTCATCTCTTTAAGCCTGGGTTCACACCTATGTAAATGGTGGTAATAGTTTTTACCTAACTCATAGGATTAGTTATGGAATTACATATGAATCACTACTTTTCTATCTTTTGCTTTAAATAGTTCTATAAATTCAATGTAAGTGTGACTGCTTTTGAATGTGTTCTTTGCTTCTCATTTATGGAACTTTGTTTTACTTTTATTATTACAGCGTTTTTTAATTTTGACATTGATTCATGAATTGCATGGTTGACAGTTACATGACATTCATAGTGACATGAACACGTGTTAGTATCATCAAATTTGAAAGTGATGCTATTGAATCAAATGGTATTTTTCTGAATAAAGTCACCCTAAATTTATTTTTTATAGCACAGGTATAAGGATTGCCACATAGAAAGGAATTTGTCCTGATATTAGTGAGGCTTAAAACAACAATTTATTTAACTTTCAATTGTGTCAGTCAATTCAAGATGGTCTCAGATGGGCAGTTTTCCTGGTTACACACTTACTGGATTAAAAAAAATTAAGGATCTGTCACTATTATGTGTAGGTAGGAATGTGGATCAAGAGGAACTCATGCACAACTTTTACTGGGAGTACAAATTGGATGGCCACTTTGGAAACAATTTGGCATTATCTTGAAAGGCAAAGATGCATAACCTGTAAGCCAACAATTTCATTTTTAGCTTAGGAGAAAATATTTCACATGTGCACAAAGAAGCATGTAAAAGAGTGTTCAGAGCAGCATTATTTTCAATAATAAAAATAGAGAAACAAGCCAAATGTCCATCAGTGGAGTGAATAAAATAGATAGCAGTGTATTCATTCACAGCATGGAATATAATTCAACACCAACATAGAAGAGAGCACAGCCTCAATTATTGTGGTTTCTATGACAGTCCTTAGCATGTCAAATATCAACCTTCTGCCCAGATGCCAGCCTCTGTGTGCTGCAGTCCTTCTCATCTGCAAATGATGATGATTAAAGGCAGTGCACTATTCTGATGTAAGTTAGAACTGATCAGATACGTGGAGCTCCTTCTTACTGATGAAAGAGATCTAGAAAGTCTGCTATTTATAAAACAAATATGCCTAAAAGATAGTTATAGTGACAAGTATTTAACCCTAGACTACCTGTGAGAACATCAACTGTGGTTTCTTTGCCTGATCCACACTAATCAGGCTCATTCTGTCTAACTGGACTCAGACCTTCATTCCTAATGTTTGTTTCAGATGTTTTCTTGGACTAGTGCCCAGACCTGTCCAACAGTTCTTCCTGTCTCGCTATCCCTAAAACTGTTTCTATTATTCTTGTAGGGTGTGTGTGTGTCGGGGGGGGGGGCATGTCAACACTACTGATGAATTAATCTTCCTGCTATCACACCCTCTTCTATCAGCTCAGTCACTCTAAGTAGTGACGTTAGCTTGAGTTGTACTCAAGTCCAAATGTGTCTGTTGATCTCACTGATTTAGACATATACCCCCTTCCTGGCATGTGCCAGGCCTTCTTCCCAGGTCATTGCCTATGCTACATGTATTCAGCCCCATCAGATTTTGCTCACCTGCTGCCTAGTAGGACTTCCCAGCAAGTCTCATGGTATAGCCTTGTGGCTTATAAAACTAGTATCTTCCAGCCCTCCTGGAGAGTCCTTCCATGATCCATTTTCTCTTAACTTAGTGTCATCAAATAAACTCTTAATTCTACCCTGAAAGACTGAATAATTTTATCTTCGATTTCCACCAATTGTAAAAATTTAATTCAATAATATTTCTCTACAGATAGATTTTTTTGCATTTCAATTTTTTGTTCTTTTCTGCTATCCCCCCCCCCCACACACACACACATTTTGAACATAATACAGAGCTTCCTTGAATAATTAATTCCCTATTCATCACTATAGCTACATCCCTTGAACTGCAAACATCTTAAAGGTAGTTGGTTTGCTGGTTGCCTAAGATTAAAGTCATATTTACAGTATTAAAACAGAAACTTTTCTACCAAGGCTCCAGATAGAACGAAACATATTAACAATGAAGCTTTGTTTTTTTCTCTGTAATCACTACCTCTGGAAAGGGCTTCCTAGTGAAAACATGGAACTAATTAAGTCCCTTTGAAGCCACTGGCTTCAGCTAGAGTGGAGAAAAAAAAAGTTAAAGAGAAGAATCTCAGAAAATGGTTAGAAAGAGAGGTATCTGTGGAAAGGATGTCAAAATAAAAATAAAGAGGGGCACCTGGATGGCTCAGTCGGTTAAGCATCCGACTCTTTGATTTTGGTCGGGTCATGATCTGTTCATGAGTTTGAGCCCTGCACTGAGCTCTGTGCTGAAAACTGGAGCCTGCTTGGGATTCTCTCTCTACCCACCCCCCCGCCCCTCCCTGACACTCCCTATAGATAAATAAATATTCATTTAAAAAATAAAGAAAAATAAGGGTTATTGAAATCAGAACAAAAAAATCACCAAACACTATGAAAAACAAACACATTGGTTTGCTACTCCCCTCCCTGACACTCCCTATAGATAAATAAATATTCATTTAAAAAATAAAGAAAAATAAGGGTTATTGAAATCAGAACAAAAAAATCACCAAACACTATGAAAAACAAACACATTGGTTTGCTACCTCAACTGACGGAAATCTTAATGCACAAATGCAAAGGACACCATAAGACTTGATGCAGCATTATGAGGAACTGTCATGGGGTGGGAGGCAGGGACACAGTTCCACTACTTTTCCCATCCTTTGTACCACTTCAGCTCCATTTGGTAAATTAGAGAAGTTGTCAGAAACAAGTGGAAAGAAGATTCAGAAAGGAAAAGAACAAAAAAAATCACTTGAAAATTCAGTTAGTATTTATTGAGCCCTGACTTTGGCCACAAACTTTCCCAGGCACTTGGGATGTACCATTGCACCAAACAGACAAAAATCCATGTCCTCTTGCAGCACTTTGTGGTAGGGAAACACACACAATAGCACACACTGTACAACGTTTTCAATATTTTGTGCAGCTGAAAGGGCCCACGGTGAGCAAGGAGACAAACATTGGTGTGCTATTGTTTAAACAGTATTTATAAGATCATCTTATTGCTCTAGTCTTTCCATATTTTTACTGCAGTGAGTGCTACTATATGCCAGAAACCAGTGGAGGCACATGAAGGCAGCCAGCAACAACCTTCTTCCCATTGCATTCTCCACAGAGCAGTCAGAATGCTTACAAAGTAATAGACAAAAAGAAATAAAAGAAGAAAGGAAATGTAGGTAGAAAGGGTAGGAGGAAGGGGAACAGGGAGAGAGGGAGGACGGAAAGAAAAAAGGAAGGAAGGAAGGAAGGAAGGAAGGAAGGAAGGAAGGAAGGAAGGAAAGAAAGAAGGAAGGAAGGAAGGAAGGAAGGAAGGAAGGAAGGAAGGAAGGAAGGAAGGAAGGAAGGAATGGAAGAAAGGAGGAAGGGAAGAAAGGAGGAAGGGAGGGACAGGGAAGGGGGACAGGAAGGGAAGAAGAAAGATAAAAGGAAAAAGGAGTGACCAATGGAAGGTAGGAGGGAGAGAATTAAGAAACCAAATCTGATTGCATATTACCTTGTATGGGGCCCCTAGAGATGCTCCTCTTTACTCAGAATACAATGCAAACTCTTTGTCTTGGTTTGCACAAGGCTACGTTGTTTGGTCCCTGTTCCATTCACACTTCACACTAGTTCACCCTCCTTCTCACCTGAGGTGCACCAGCAACACAGTCTTTATTTCAGTTCCTCTACCACCAAGTGTGTTCCCAAAGAAGGCCTGGTAAGAGGTGTTGCCTGCACCCAAAAGACTCCATGTCTTACTGATGTCGTACTGATCTGAGCTCAAATGTCACCTCTCTGACCACTTGCAAGCCACTCTTTATTGTGCTACCTTATTTTCATTCTCTGTGGAGCACTTCTCAATATGCTATATTTCTTAATTACAACTTTATCTACTTGATTACTAACCCCCCCTGGAATCTAAACTTCAGGAGATCATAGGTGTGATCAAAAGATAAGCAGATATCCCATCACAGATTCCAGTAGACTATGAGAAATACACCTAAATAATATCATTGGAAAAAAAATACCATTTGATAGGTACAAATAGAGTTCAATGAGGCATATAAAATGATGGAAAAGTCATCTACTCTGGGACAGTCAGAAAATACTTCCTGAAATAAATAAGCAGTTTTATGATAATACTTAAAGGAGTAGTAGACTTTGGATATAGGGCACAGGAGGGAGTAAGTTTATTCTGGGTTGAGAGATCAGTGGAAAAATTCCAAGTCTTGGAAAAACCCACAAAACTGTTCCCTGTTACCAAGACAAGGCTCTCAGGAGGTCATGGTAGACAGTCAAAGTTATGCAAAGTCCATGATTTGAACTGAGAACATCTTTCATGAGTCAGAAGATGCACTCTCCTTCATAGACACCCAAGAAAATGGCATAATCCTGGCACCCACTAGAGGCTTCTCTAGGGGAGTAGTGAGTATTTCTCATGATCTAGGAAACAAAATGTGTTAGAGAGGGATCTAACTACTTCATCCACTAAGTGAAATAAATATTGACAGCTTCCAGTTTTTGTTTACAGTGTACAATGGGAGGACCATGCTAATGAAACTAAAAATAAACCTTGGCAGTAAAAGGAGGTAGTGAAGCAAATTGCTTGAGCTACTAAATGGAGAATCAGAGTATCTATGGTTTAAAGTAATAGTTGTAAGGCACCTGCAGTATGCCACAAGGTGATCTCCAGTAGTGAACAAGGCAGTTAAAGTCCTTGCCACAGCATGTACTTTTTGGAGTGTAAAGACAAGAAATAAACACATAAACAAGTAAATATACAGTATGTCCTTATGTCCTACATTGGTAAGTGTGATTTCAACCCCTCTGCTCCATGACCAGGTTTGTTCCCCACAGAACTCATGTGTTGCTCAAACTGGAATAATCAGAATTTCTAGGAACATCTTTCCCAAAGTTGGGAGACTTTTTTTTTATAAGTTTTTGCAACTTTTAAAAATTTACCTCAAAACCTGATAAGAATCACTGTAATGCTTGAGATAGTCTTACTGTTATATATATTTATAGTTCAGGATGAGATATCCAAGCATATTTCTAATTTCTCTTCACTCTGCCCCCTTTACTACTTACCAGTGTGGATATTGGACACGTTCTAAGGGAATTTAAAAATGTTTATATGGGGTGCCTGGGTGGTTCAGTCGGTTAAGCATCGCCTGACTTCAGCTCAGGTCATGATCTCACAGTTCATGAGTTTGAGCCCCACATTTGGTCTCTGTGCTGACAACTCAGCGCCTGGAGCCTGCTTTGAATTCTATGTCTTCCTTTCTCTCTGGCTGTCCCCTGCTCATGCTCTGTCTCTCTCTATCTCTCAAAAAGTGAATAAATGTTAAAAAATTTTAGAAACAAGAATGTTTATGTAACCTTAGTCCAAGTTTCAGGTGAAGGACACGAAAAGTACCCACTCTCTTATAGTATTTCCTCGATTATACTGTACACTTGGATCAGATAGACTTTTGTTCTAGCCAATAACATTTCTGACATTTATATCTTCAATTTTGACTCTGGAGGTAGCATTCATGGAAAATGAGATTTTACCCTGAAGCTAATGAAGCCCTCATTTAGAACACAAGAAGTTAGACCATGAACAATTAGATCTGAAGTAAAATATGTGATTGTATTAAAACAGAAAGTCTGTCTGAAGAACAGCCTAGAAAATTATCAAGAACTCTTAACATGGAGGATGGGCTGTGGAAAAGGATAAATGCATTTATCCCTATTAAAAAATTACTTCTGTCTTCTTAGTGTAGATTTTGCTGATAATATACAGAGTTGTCTTTGGGCAATATGTCTAACAGCATCATAAAAATAGAAAACTTCCCAATTTTCTCATTTCCCTGCTGTTTTTTGCCTCATTTTAGGCTTCACTTGCTTCCAGTGTTAGTGCATATTTACTTTCTGCGATTACTCATGCTGAGAAATATGACACTGCGTAAGCTCTCAGTGTGTGCACTTGCTCATAAGGAGAGAGCCTAGAAAGAATCGAATATCTTAAGCAAGAATAAAACATATTTCTCTTTCACCCAAATCCTTTGACTTTTGTGATTCTTTAAAAGTATTTTCTTTCTTTTGTCCCCCCAATAGACGATTTTAACTATATTTAAGGATTTTGCTAACTATAAAATTTAATGAAGTGGACATAAAGCATTATTGTTTATGGAACTATACAGAACACGTATACAGCAGTTCACAGTTTCCCCTTTGTATTAATAATTCAATGGGAAAATATGCAGTCAAAATTGAAATCATTAAGTGGAAACAATGACTGAGGAGTTAATATTTCAAAGGAAGATATTCCTCCGAAAGAGCAGTGAGGATGGCAACCATTTAGTTTTCTATGGACATGACCTAACATCTTTTGTTGTCTTCATAAAGTTGGAGTCAAATCAATAGCTACCATATTGCTACAGGGAACTATATTAACAAAGAAATCACAAACTAGTATTTGGATGGGACTTTCTAGTTCTGAGAGATGTCAGAACTCATAATTAGCACTCCTACAGAAAAGTTCTGAACAAAACCACACTTACTCGTCTGCCTGATCCTGCAAAGGATTGTGATCTCAAAGGGCAGACACAGCTTCTGTGGAATAAGATAGTTAAACAAATTACAAAGAAGTGTTGAGAAGATTATATATGTAAAGCAAATGCGTTTCACTTATGACCATCATCTAGTACTGTTACGTGGGCAGTTCTAATAACAAATTAAGTTAAAAGAAAAGAAAAAAGACAAGGGGAGAGAGGAAGGAAAAGGCAGAGATAGAGAATGAGAACCACATCAAACTCATTGACCCATGAAGATAACATCCACGCGTAAGTGAATACATTCCAGGGAGTTGTAAGATTGTGAACAAAGCCACTCTGAAAACAGTGAGTTGTTAGATTTGTTATCACCTTTATGATCAGGTTAACAAGTGTCTTTTCTCATGGACAACGAAGTCTTGAGCTCTGGTGTAGTAGAAAGGACAACAGACTTGGTATCTCAGGAGATCCATTTCAAAACCTACCCTGACCCTTACTTTACCACTGTGCCCCTTATTTCCTTGTTTGTAAAATGATGCAAATAGAGCAGCCCGGGATTCCATCTCTCCCACATCTCACTTATCTGGCTCTACTTCAGTCACACTATTACTGCTTCATCCTTTCTCACCTGGTTTACATAATAGCCTCCTAGTGGGACTCTGCATGTTCTCTTAGCATAGTCTGCACTAACTTTCTAAAGCAGAAATACGAACATGCCACACCCTCCATTCTTTACTCCTATCCAAAGTTAAGATATTAGGAATTTTAATCATCTAAACAGTAGTTACATATTGATATGGAGAAAACTCTTAATCAAGAGTTGGCACCATATTAACTCTGAGAGACAGAATTTTCTAGCTTTGGGAAAAAAAGCCACATTGCACGAAGATAGCAGTTCTCATACTTTCTTGTATTATGAGCCTTGTCCACTTAAAAAGTATTGAGGACCCCAGTGGGCTATTGTTCCATTGTGTTATACCTATTCATCTTCACTGTCTTCAACATTAGTCCTGAAAATTTTTTAAAAACCAAGCAGTACAACCAAACATTCCATTCCCGTGAGAAGGATGCTGTCTGTCATCTCATGTCTGTAGCACCTAGAAAACTCCACTTCGCCCTCATGAGACAATGCGAATGAAAAGGCACATAATTTCTTCATAATACAATGAAAATAGTGTTGACCTCGCAGTACCCCTGAATGACCACATTTGCAGAACTGCTGTTCTGAGTGCAAAAGAATCCCAGGAATTTGCAGGAAATCTGGGGAGGGTTTCAGTCTTCCACAGGCCATAGACTTAGCAGTCATCTGGGTACACTTACCACAATCTTACAAGGCTAAAAAGCCCTCAAATGGCATAGGGGTTCGGTTTATGTATGATGATAATGTATTGGAAACAGCACATTAACCAACAATCATTGGATGATGAAATAATTTTATGGTTAAGCCAAATCAAAATGCTAAAAATTATGGCCTCAACAAATATTTAATGGAAAGCAAAAGGCTAATACATTAAGAGGCTAAAACATGACCTAAATGATTTAATTCATATGATAAATGTAATATATACCATATCAAGTACAAACCAAAAATATGCTAGAAGGAAATTAATGTCAAAATTGATTTTCTCTAGATGTAGGTTAATGAAAGATTTTTCTGTCTTTACAGTTTTCTGTATTTACTTACATTTCTACAGCAAATATATATTATAAAATTTATAAAATTGGCAAATCATGTTTAAGGATCTTTTGATAGTTTACGGTTGCTTTGGGGGTATAGTCCAAGCTGTTTAGCACTGCTCACCATGCCATTATGGTGGTTGCCTATCTTCCCAGCCCAAACCTCTCTGTATCTGCGATGCACTCTTCCTTAGCAACACTGGACTGCTCAAAACTCAGGCAATGCTTCTTCATGACTCTGTACTTTTGCACCACTTCTCTAGATACGTGGAATCCCCTTACCTCTTTCTGTGGGGTTAAACACTACCACCCAGCACTTGGCTTATCATTCCTTTTCTTTAAGAAATTTCTCCACATAGCATTTCTCCTGTAGCAACCTTTGCATTCATGTGTGCATTTGCGTTAAACTTTCTGTCTCTCCTAAATGGAGAACTCCTTGTAGTCAGGGATTTTATTTTTGTTATTTGTTTCCTATTTGTTTGGTTGGTTTTGGTTTTTGGCTGTTTGCTTTGCTACACCTAGTACTGAGAAGCAGATACAGAGAGAGCATGGGGGAAGCTCCGGGAGGAACAGTGTTTCTCTGGAATACATTCTCCCAACAGCTGCCTCTTCAACAATAGTTGAAATAACATGTTGACACTATTGTTGTTCAAACCTATTCAGGAAATAGATGAAGCAGTATGAGATCCAGAAGTTGAGATAAATAGAGAAAGATTCAAGAGTTAAGGCTTTTTTATGTGTTTCTGATAAGACATTCTAGTGATCTTCTCCTGTACACCCAAAGGTTCAATTCTGCTGATCTTTAAATCTGGCAATGCTTTGATCAAGAATGTAGAAGTCCTCACGAGGGTTTCTTTTCTTTAAATGGCTGGATAACAAGTGAAGGAATGAGTGGTAAGGGAAATGTATACTGTAACACCTGATGGAAGTAAAGCCCATTGCAATAGTATTCTACTGACATAGACATTTATGAATAATAGATGGCTGGGGACATTGAGGTAGCTGCTATATTATGAATAAAGTAGATCATCAAATGGAAGGAAGACGTGCAGAGAGAAAAACACTGTTTAAAGAAACACTGAAGCACAACTTCACGTTCTGGGCCATAGTTGAAATTTGCAGAGAATCTACGGCTGGAGACCAACCCAGCACAGAACAGTCCAAATTTGGATACCCCAAAACGTAAAATTCAAAGTAGGAAATAATGCCAGAAACCAGAGGATTTTCTTAACAATCTTCACCATAATGAGGAAAACACTTCTGAACAGTGATCAAACCCAGTGTGTCAATCTCGATGCAAAGAGTAATGTGAAACAAATACATGTATTTGTTGATAAGGGATTCAAATTTTTAGCACCATCTTTAGTTTTCACTATAATGGTAACCTATTTCTTCAATAAAATTTTAGGTAAGACAAGGTTTCATCAGTTACATTCTTGGCTGGAAAGAAAATCCCAAACCACTGTTTTAAAAGTCCATGATGAAATATTTTAATAGATAAATATAATATATATGTATTGAGTGTGATAGCATAATTGTGGTTTTTCAATTCAACTTGTATTTGGGTCACTTAGCCACTTTGAATTTCATTTTTTTTTATCTGTAAGTTGAGGGGTTGGTATAGATGACCTGTAAGGTAACTTCCAAGTCTCAACTTAGTTTCTAATTCAGTGATGGATTTAATCATTCTTAATTCCATTTTGTTATGGCATGTTAAGAATTTGACCTCTTGAGGGAAGAAAGATAATTTTCTAATAACATTAAATCTGATTTAAAATCCAGACTCCAGATAATTTATAATATATATAATATGTTATATAATATATAATAATATGTATGTATATATTATATGACCGTATCTCTATCTTTATTCAATTGTTCTTTTATACTGATTGGCTGGTTGTTTCAATATGTAAACCTAATGGGGTTAATTAAGGACCTCAAATATAATTTGAAAATGTTTACAGACAGCACATTTTAGGTTGCCAGTCCCATCTGCGGACACTGCTATATTAATGACACAATATTTGTTTTAGAGGTCATAGTGCTATTTGCCAGGTTAAACATTTGTAATCTGGATCCAGCTTTAATAAACCCTTTCAAAGAAAGCCACAGGCTGCTATACACTACATCAACAGTACTCTTCAATCAAATGGTTTGTCAGGATTACAGAGGCAACTAAGCCAACAATAACAGGCACCTTCCATGTGGATGCTAATTAGAATGTTGACATTGTAAAACTCCTTACTAGGGACAAGTCGGCGTTCAGTAGTTGCAACCCAACATCACACTGAAGGCAAGCTGTTAATAGAATTTGTCCCCAGAGTGACCAAAGGCAAAGCACAAAGAGCTTCAGCCCTTTTTGTACCCTGTGGTGGCGGTGAGTGTGTGGTATAAACTCCTGGCTGCACACTGTCTTCTCATGACCACACAGTGGTAAATTTATATTTTTCCTCTCAAATATCATTTTTAAAGGTCATTCTTCTGTTTACTAAACTATACATAGGTAAGCAACATCAGAATAGAGACCTAAGTGTGCATTTGAGGTTTACTATTATCACACTTTGAAAATGATTTCAAGGATGTATGACTTTTATTGTACTTTCTATGAAATTCTACACCTTTGTATTTAAGTAGGGTCTCACTCTTTTGAGATTAACATAATTTCACATATATCTCTCTATCTCATCCACATTTTTAACATTCCTATGAGACAGGAAAGAGATATTTTCAAAAAATTTACAATGATATAGACTAAGAAAATAAGACACAGAAAGATAGAACTTGCCAAAGTTCAAAGATGAGTTTTAGCAAGATACGATAGCAATAGCAATAAGAAAAACATAAAGATAATGAAACAGAATATCTAAGGAGGTAACTGGCTTTTAGACTATGCCTACCAGATAACCTCTAAAATCTAAGAATTACAACACAGAAAAACAACTAACCAACAAACTATTATTAGGCATTTATGATATGCCTGGCTGTATTTGCTACTTTTATAGTACATTATTATTTTACTTATACTGAAAATTTAATCTGACTTGGGTATTGCCAAAAAGTAGAAAGAGTGTAAAATAGCTTTCCTTTTATAACAGTATGAAGTAAGTTTTATCTTTCACTGTCTCTATGGTGACCAGACACTAAGATGGTCCCAGAGGATCCCAATGTATAATCCCTTACTCTGGAGAGTGCACTAGCCTAATGAGTTTCTTCTCATAAATAGGCTATAGCAAAAGTAGCAGAATGTCACTTTTGTGATTAGATGACATGGGATAGTAACATCAAAGCCTTGTTGGCTTTGAAGAAGCTAGTTGCCATATGGAGAAGCCATATGAAACTGAGGGTGGCCTCCAGCCAATGTCCAGTGAGAAACTGAGGCCCTTAGGTCAGCAACCCTCAAGGAACTGAATCTTGCCAACAACCACATAGCTTTGGAAGTGGATCTTTCCCTAGGAGAGCCTTCATATGAGACCACAGCCTAACTGATGACTTAATTGCAGCCTGTGGGAAACCCTGAAGGAGAGAATCCAGATAAACTATGACTGGACTGTAGGATAACAACTGTGTTGTTTTAAGCCACTAAGTTTGTGGTAATTTGTTATGCATCATTAGATACCCAATACTGTCTCTGATTTAGAGAAAATGTGTTTCAGTTTGAGATTTATCATTTACTTCAAAGATGCTTTGGCTTAATTTTTGGTACAGGATAATCCACAAGAATTTCACACCCTAAGGATATGCTAGCAAATAACCAGATACTAGAAATCAGTGCTTATATTCACATCTGAATTAACTTCACAATAATTACTTATTGTCAACACCACTAGATGTTACATAAAATGCATTAAAATCTTCTTCATTTGTTAGCCCTTCACAGAAGCTTTTATCTGTATTGAAATGCCTATTCAATTAGAATATTTAACTTGTGAAAAAATGATGTTTCCCATCTGATTATAGCATATAAAAGTATAAAAATTACAGAGCAGATCAGTGAGTTCATTCTGAGAATGTTATTTGTAAGAGTCAGTTTGCATGTCAAGATGTCAAACCTTAATCAAAACTATTCTACAGATTTAAAACCTTCAGTGAAAGCCCATGGTACTGTTTGGAATAATGAGGACACCAATACTATTAATTTCTATGTAATATAATATTCCTTAGAGGTGGATCCAAATATAAATTCTCAAGCTTTGTCTTAACTCCCACATTTTAATTCCAATATACAGTAGTGGACTTGGAAAAAATAATGTTTACATTATTCACAAGATTTCTGATTTTATAGTCTTTGATTATATCAATGAATCACTGTAAGTTTTGTACCTTGAAAGCTATTTTTTCTTAAGTTTATTTATTTATTTTGAGAGAGAGGGAGTGAATGAGCCTGAGCTGGGAAGGAGTAGAAGGAAGGAGGGACAGAATCCCAAGCAGGCCCCACACTCAACACAGGGCCCTATTTGGGACTTGAATTCACAAACTGTGAGATCATGACCTGAGCCAAGATCAAAAGTTGGGTGCTTAACTGACTGAGCCACACGGGTGCCCCTAAGAGCTCCTTTTTTAAAAAAACCTGTTATTGCATCATACATGAGGACTCTTTAAATTTTTTTATACTAAGCACATTTCCCTAAAATGAATATAGTTTCCTTTTAATGTTTATATTTTTGAGAGAGAGAGAGAGAGAGAGAGAGAGAGAGAGAGAGAAAGAGAGAGACAGAGCATGAGTGGGGGAGGGCCAGAGGGAGAGGGAGAGAGAGACACAGAATCCGAAGCAGGCTCCAGGCTCTGAGCTGTCAGCACGGAGCTGGATGCGGGGCTTGAACACAAGAACTAGGAGATCATGACCTGAGCTAAAGTCGGATGCTTAACCAACTGAGCCACTCAAGTGCCTTGAATCTAGTTTCTTTATACCACCGATGACCTCAATATATTCCAGATGCACATTAGAGAGTATATTCCCTTCCAGAGTCCTGTCTAAGGAGACAGCCTATTTGACTTGGTCATGGCTTTGCTACATGGTGCCATTGAGTTCAGGTCAGGCATTGACTTTAGGAACAAATAATCTTAGAATCCACCATGTGGCCTTGGGCAAAAAAAAAACTACTTTACACTTTAAATGTCTGCTCTGTAAAACAACAATGAATAACAGTAATTTTTGTTTTGAAGAGTTTTAGTACGTGTATGAGAAGGAAAATGATTTTTAAAACTCAAAACTGACAGTAAAAAAAGGGAGTGTATAATTTCTTTCCAGATGACTTTATCTATACCTTTATATATGAACATATGAAAAACTCGAGGGATAATCACAGAGAGAAAAATAAAGAGAAATCTGAAATTTTCTGCACAAGAAAATAAATGGAAATTTTAGTGTGAATGAGAGCATGTAAGAAAGGAGCTGACAAGACAGGAGGGACCAGGAACACAGCGTTCAGGTGAAGAGGTGGATGGCCATGGAGCTGTGCTGGGAAAACACAGAGATCAAACAATTCCAGTGGCAAGCACTTCTAAAAAACTGTGAAGTGATGCAAGTTAATCTTATTGCCCCCAAATTTAATAGGTTTTCTTGCACACAAAAATTCCTACTGTGGATATTGTCTGGGGATCATATCTGGCCATGGGAGCTGGGAAGGAGGGCTGGGGAGGGGAGAGAAAAGCTAATGGGATTCAATGAGCCACAACTGGGAATGGAACCTTGGAGGAGACAAGAAGCTGGAGAAAGAACTGAGGGAGATCACAAATTCCCTAGAATTTGGGGAGATCAGACACCCCCAGGGAATATAGGAGAAAGAGTTCAAACTAATTGTTTATAATTCTCAAAGGATACAGTGACCCCAGCTGACACCCATATTACTTAAAGATTTAAAATACCTCGCATACAGCCTATTTCAGCACTTTGTTTTTGACTAAAACAAAAGTTGAGATAGTCTAAGGAAGTTTAAGAAATTTCTTTCCCAGGTTGTTGAAAATAAATCAAACAAAATTAGAGAAATTGACTTATTAAAGAAATTCATGGGGTGCCTAGGTGGCTCAGTCAGTTAAGCGTCTGACTTTGGCTCAGATCATGATGTTGTGGTCTGTGAGTTCAAGCCTTGAGTCAGGCTTTGTGCTGACAGCTCAGAGCCTGGAGCCTGCTTCAAATTCTATGTCTCCCTCTCCCTCTGCCCCTCCCCCACTCATGCTCTGTCTCTCTCTCTCTCTCTCTCTCTCTCCCTCTCTCTCTCAAAAATAAGTAAACATTTAAAAAAATTAAAAAAAAAGAAATTCACCTGTTTGGACTTGAATCGTTTCTAATCATTAAATGCATGTGTTAATTAATTCAACATCGGGGAGTCCTATCATAATGTATATCAGATCATCACACTATACACTTTAAATATCTTATAATTTTATTTGTCAATTATACCTCAATAAAATAATAACATAAAAATCAATTTTAATTATAGCAGTGTGTTATTCAGTTATGTTCAGTTTTATGTCTATATCTACACACACATATAAGTATTAAGCACAAATTAAATGCATTGAGATTCTGTTATTAGTATATTCTTATCATGGAATTTATAACAGTCTCCAGCCTGTGGGCACTACCTGTTCCCTCTCCTGGAAAGTCTCCTTCTCTTACTCCCTCTCCTCAAATCTTGTCATGAATGTGAGGCCTTCCCCAATTGTGCTCTTTAAAATTGCAACTCTCGCCTTCCCGGCATATGGCTCACCCCACCACCCACTTAATTAATTATTTTGTTAATGCTCTTCCAAAGCATTTATCACTACCCAATATACTATATATGTTACTAATTTATTTGTTATTTTTTGACAGTTTTCTTCCCACAACATAAGCTTCATGACATTGAGAATTTTATTCTTTTCTCTTTTCTTCAGTGTTGTTTCCTTAGCAGTTAGTACAGGGTTTGTCACCTAGTAATCATTCAATGACTACTTGTTGAATAAACGAATGAATGACTGAATCCATAACCAGGAGTAATGTTGGGAGATTGTGTGCCCTTTGTTCAATCAGCCCTATTGTTGAGTTACTGTCATAGGTTTTTTTTTTTTTTGCTTGCTCACCTGCTAAGATACCTTCTATCTTTTTCTGCTGCATTCCTCACATTTTTGAAACAAGGCTGGCATTCTCATCATTTCCATCTACTTATTTCAAATTCACATTTTATTTTATTTTTATTTTTATTTTTGGCAGAGACAGGGAGAGTGAGAGAGAAAGAGAGAGAGAGAGAGAGAAAGAATGAGTGGGAGAGGGGCAGAGAGAGAGGGAGAGAGAGGATCCGAAGCAGGCCCTACACTGAGAGCAGAGAGCCAGAGGCGGGGCTTGGACTCATGAACAGTGAGATCATACCCTGAGCCAAAGGCACCACCGTCTGAGCCACCCAGGTGCTCCTAAATTCACATTTTAAAGACAAAGCCTTTTTGAGGATTACCACTTTTAAAGATGTTTTATATGTGGTGACAAAAGTTATTTTTTTTAAAACTGGGAAATGGTTATAGTTGCTCAAGTTCATCCATTTTATTTTAAACATATTACAGGAGAATTTCCGTGGCAGGGAAACAACTCAGGTGTTTATAGTGTCAGGAGGCTTTTTCCGGAGGGAATGTTTTCTCCCTGCCCCTGAGAAATTCTCAGCTGCTGCCCTGGACCTTCTCTAAGCTGTTGTTGCCTCCACATCTTTCTGCTCAGTAGTCTCCCCTCTCTAGGACTATTCTGCTCAAAATTCTCCCCAGGATCCTCCCCCTTCTACTACCAAGATCACATTATCAAGGTGACATTACAGGAGCTTAAACTTCAGGGAGCCTCCTTAGCACATATCCCTTCCAAGACCTTGTACCTAATTTTATATTTATAGTTTTTGTAGTCTTTTGCTTATACCCCACCCCCCACCTCCTAAGCACACACAAATTGTGTAAGCTTCAGACCCCATGTTTCAGTCAACTCAGGCTACTATAACAAAAATACCACAGACTACGTGGCCTAAGCAAGACATTTATTCCTCACACTTCTGGAGGCTGGAAAGTCTAAGATCAAGGTGCTGGCTGATTCAGTTGCTGCCAAGGGCCCTTTTCCTGGTTATGTCCTCACAAGGCACAGAGAGAGAGAGAGAGGAGAGTTCTGTGGGGGCATTGATCCCATTCATGAACTCTTCACGCTATGACCTAATCACCTTCGAAAGGCCTCCTAGTACAATCACGTTGCAAATTAGGATTTCAACATATAAACTTTGTGGGGGGGGCACAAAAGTCAGACTATAACACCTCACAAAACCAGATCTGTCTTGCTATTGCACCACAGAGCTTCGTAGAGTCTAAAGAACTGACCATACTTTATGATAAATACTTCTCTGTATGTGGATGGTGTCTATGCAGAGTGTGAACTTCTTGAGTCCAGGGTTCATGTCATATTATCTTTCTATCCTGAGCATGTAGCCTACAGCTGGGTGAGTCGTGGTCACTCTGTACAGTCCTGGGAAAATGATTTGCTGAAAAAGAAACAGCCTCAAAGTTCCATGATTCCATCTTACTACCTTCTCATCCAATGGTATAGGCCTGCACATTTCCCTCTGCCACCCATTTGGATGGTTTCTTTTGGTTAATAACTAGCTTGGTAATGAGAAGTCACATTTCTCATTTAACTCTTTAAGTCAGAGTTATTAAATTGTTTATACACTGACAGGGAGCCCAGTGTCATGGAAAGCAGGATGAATTTTTTAGGTTCAGATCTCCAGCACCCACCTACTATTTGCACAACTCTGGAGGCATCAATTTCCATCTGTAAGCTTCAGTTTCCTTATTTATAAAAGACAAACAAACAAGCACACAAACAAACCAAATGGGGTGAGAAGCCTGGGGGAGAGCAATATTTGACCTGGTAGGATCCCAAGCTATTTGGTAATCAGATGAAATTATATATATGAAAGCCCTGACACAACAGAAATGTAAAGTGTTCATATTATTTTGAAAAGCACAGGGATAACTTTATTTATGTAACTTTATTTATATATACACATGGGTTAGCATTACTATTTAGTTAAATGATTATGATCCCCCAAGTTCACAAATTTAACCTCCAGAGTCATAAAGTGATTCAAAGATCAAAAGAAAAAATACATAAATGCACTCATAATTAAAATGTCATAATAATAAAGCTTACTTGCTCCTTTTGATTTCTCAGGGTTTGGAAACAAACAACTTGCTCAGCATATTTTGGCAGAACTTCTTTTTAAAAAACAAGAAGGTTAACTACCCAATTATGAGGACAGCAAATGGAAAAAAACAACCGTAATGTTGCTAAATAAAGATATGAACACAAATTCTATATTGGAAATCAAACTAGTATGTTTTAAATTGAAGGTTGTGTGGGTTATATTTTTTAATTTTCTTCTTATATTGGATAATTTTTCCAAGAGTCTTATTATACTTAAAAAGGAGCTCCATTTTTTGGTTCTTTCCCCAAAAGTATGAGCATTTTTTTTTTAAACTCTGTGACGTCTATTGACAGAGAAATAAATATGTTCCTCTATTTTAGTCTTATTTAAATACATAGGGTACATAAAGGTGTGATTCACACTAAAAATAAATATTCCATGTTAAGAAATTGTATCTTTAGGATATAACATGCAAAAATGTAGTAAGAAACTTACAGTTACACAGTGTGTGTGAAATAATATTCCACAGCTATATACTTTTTCACTCAGGATATAAGTATGCAGTTGGCCAACCAACTAGGGAGAAACATAAAGGGGATCATCTGCTATGGGCAAAAGACAGATAACACTTCTTAATAATTGGAATCTGTAACATTTGCCACAAGTATATCCCAGGGTTCTACCAGTTTGGGGGGAAATCAAACTGGTATAAGTCCACTGCTAACACCACCACACGTTAGTATTTCTGAAGTCAATTTATTAAAAAAAGTATATCCCTTTTATTACCTGGTAGACTGGTAGTTTTCAAAAGATTTTACTAGCAAAGTCAATGAGAAAAACAAATAGAAATTAAAAAAATATTAAAATAAAACAAACAAAAACAAAGCACTGGCTTACGGAGCACAAAATTGCTATGCTAAGATAATTTCAAAGTCTCCTCAGGCTTCTTGGCTGACACTACACAAGCACTTGAGGTCCAATTCGTTCAGTAGTTGACTTGACTTGGTTGAAGCTCAAGGACATCAAGATTACCAGACTGAAATAGTTTCTGGAGCTGGTGTGAATCACAGACCCTAGCAGAAGCTTCTCTGGGATTACTTCGCTTTGACACTCTGGTTCCAGGGTTAAGTGTATTTCTCCATTCAGCTTCCTTAGCTCCCTTGGAGATGGAAGGTATTCCCATTTCTGGTCCCTCGTTTCCACCACCAAGTTTTGAATCTCTTTTTACTGAACCCACAGGCAACTCAGCTTTCACCCAGTTTCTCTTATTCCCTGGGTCCTCCCTTTCTGCTATTTTCTGCTTTCCTGTTTGGTTTATTTGAGATGTATTTTTAGATTAGTAGAATGTAAAAAAAAATGTTTACATGAAAAAAAGGATTTCATGATGAAATAACTTTGAAGAAACTATACAGACATTTTATCAAAGGAGACATACAGATGGCCAACAGGTACATGGAAAGTTGTTCAACATTACTAACCATCAGGGAAATGCAAATCAAAACCAGAGTGAGATGTCACCTCACACATGTTGGTTTGTCTTTTGTCAGAAAGACAAAAGACAAATGCTAGCAAGGATGTGGAGAAAGGGGAACTCCTATACACTTTTGGTGGGGATGTAAAGTGGTACAGCTACTATGGAAAAGGTTATGGAAGTTCCTGAAGAAATTAAAAATAAAACTATCATTTGCTCTAGTAATCCCACTTCTGGGTATATACAGGAAGGAAATGAAATCATTGTGTCAAAGAGATACCTGTTTCCTCATGTTCATTGCAGCATTATTCACAATAGCCATGGCATGAAAAATGTGATATACATATATAGTGTATGTATTTTAACATTCACATTATAACAACGATGTATTCAATCTTTATTTAACAGAAAAAAAGTAATATAATTATTTTGCAATGATGCAGGAAAGGGAAGTGGTTCCATAATTGGAAGTTGCTACATAGTGTTATATTTTTTAAAAAATGTAGGTAATGGTAGTAATAACAGAAAAGTTAAAGTGACTCTCTCTGGGAGCAGGATTGTGGGGATGCTCTTTGCTTTCTGTTTGTTTTAATATAAACCTTTTAATAATGTTTGCCTTTTCAATCAAATGCCTATATCTGTTAAAATAAAATTTTTGATAGAAACCAAAGTCTTCTTTTAAAAGTTTATTTATTTTAAGGAGAGATAAAGAGCAGGGGAGGGGCAGAGGGAGAGAATCCCATGATGACAGCAGGGAGCCTGACTTGGGGCTCAAACCCACAAACCGTAAGCCAAAACCGAGTCAGACACTTAACCAACTGAGCCACCCAGGCACTCCTAAAAATGAGAAAGTCTTTAAAAATTCTATAAAACTTCAACATACAGTCACTGTAGCTAACTGTTAAATAAATGGGACAGTGCAGACAATTAGCCATGGAGAACTCAGAGGGTCATAAAAATAAGCCCTGGTGTCATGAAAATAGGATTTTTTAGACAAAAAACAACAACAACAACAAAAACAATGGGAAGTTCCTGTGGCAAGATCAAAGGGTGTTGATGGGGGAGCCTAGCTACAGGGCAGGTGGTGATGAGCCTTGAAGATCACAATGAGTTGTTGGAACCATGCACTGTGGTCAATAAGAAGCTAGGTGGGGTTGTAAACAGAGGAGAAAGAAAAGTAAATTAATTTTTTTAGAAAGATACCTGGCACCAAACTACAGAAGAGAATTTTGGAATGCAGAGTAATAAATCGCTGCTGCAATCATTTTGAGACATGATGAGAGTCACAGAGACAGTGGAAATAGAGAAGGATCCAACTCAGGAAATATTTCTGAGATAAAATCAGTAACACTTCATGAAAAATTGGATGCAGAGAATGAGGGACATAGTCCTTGGTAATTCTTAGCTTTCTAACAAGGGAAGTTGAGAGGCTGGTGACCCGTATAACGGGACTAGAAAAAGAAGAGATAATTCTGCTGCTGGAGATATCTGAAGGAATCAACAGACACGTGGTTCTCTGAAGAAGGTGGCACACCCAGAGGGTTGGGCATGGGCCAACTTTACGCAGTGAAAAACTTAAATGTCCTAAAAGTAATTTTCTTCATTTGTCCATAACTGAAGTCACCTTTGTTCATAACATTTCAATTCTAGTCATAATAGAAAATGTAACATTTCTATTTTAATGTAACTCAGTTGGACCCAGTTAGAACTCAGTCACCTTTGGGTAACTATTTGGACTTTTCAAGAATTTCTTTAGCTTCCTCTTCTGTTTTCCTTATTGCCAGGAGAAGGGAGTGATCTAGGTTCCTGGTTCAGGATATCTAGTGAGGAGGCAGAGAGGTAGATGTGGTGGCTTGTGAATTGTCTTGGCACCGAGGGAACTGTGTCCATTCTATGGCCCTTACATGTCCTTGCTGGCCTCAGCTTGTCTCCACTGTCTTACACAGTGACCTCAACTCCTGGTGCGTTTGCTGCCAATGTCCATGGTCTTGCCACAGCCCCCACTTCTTAGAGCCACATGTTATTCATCTTCCTCTCCCCCAGTGAATGGTCACTTCTTCTCTACTGGCCCTCGAAGCTATTTCCACACCTTGCTCAAAGGGTTTTAGAATTCTCCAGTGTTTTCCCTACACCATAGGCTGAAACTTGTAAGCCCACACTGCAGACACCTCCCACAGACTTACGAACTCTGGCAACCATGTTGAACCCTAGGCTTCTCCATAAAAATCAATAGCGATCTACAAAATAACCCACTTTTCTCTCTTAAACTGGTGGAATTGTTCTTTATTTTTCTCTGATTGAAGCAGACTTATTTCCTAAGGATTTATGAGCTCTCATTTGTTCTAGTTATGGAGTTTTTTATAGAAATATTGCATGGCTACTAAAAACACTAAGTTATGTTTTCAGGACAAAATGATTAATTGTTAATTATTGTATTTAGGTCTTATGGATCTATACTTACTTTTCTTTGCTAATCCACTGAGCCAATGTTTTTATTTCAATTTGTGGTATATAGTCTCTCTATACATATATCTATCAATAGATAAATATAGATACAGATACATAACTATTTCAAGTAAACAAATAACTTTCAATTATATCCTTTAGTGGGGATGAGAAGGTCACAGCACACATGAATCTGACAAGTGGAGGCAATGGCAAGCAATGGATATCAACAAAAATGCACTAAGGACTAGGGGCACCTGAATGGCTCAGTCGGTTAAGCGACCAACCTCGATTCAGGTCATGATCTCACGGTTCAGGAGTTCAAGCCCCTTGTGGGCCCCTTGTCGGGCCCCATGTTGGGCTCCATGTTGGGCTCCTGGTGGGGCTCTGTGTCAGGCTCCGTGCTGACAGCTTGGAGCCTGGAGCCTGCTTTGGATTCTATGTCTCCCAATCTCCCTTCCCCTCCCCTGCTTGTGCTCTGTCTCTTTCTCTCTCAAAAATAAATGAACATTTAAAAAAATTAAAAAATAAAAAAACCACACCTTTAAAAAATGCACTAAGGGCTGAGACTAATGGTTAAAATTTGGAGGACAGAGTTCACTTTACTGAAGGTCAGCAAGAACAAATGATGGCATACATATCACTCCACTCATGATGATTTCAGGACACATCATGATTCCCCTTATACTCCATGGTGAAGGAAAATACAAGGATGTTTAGGGGAGAATTCAGAGTTAACTAAGTAGTTACACAAAACAGAGAGTCATAAAAGAGACCATAAAACTTGGTCATAAAGACAATTTTCATTTTTTCAAAGAGTAGAAATAGTATGCATATTCTTCTAACAAATATATATATATATATATATATATATATATATATATATATATATATGGAACTAATAGCAAAATGAGACAAGGCATACAATGCACAGCCTTCCACCTGGAAACTTAGAAGAAAATGTTTTCTTAAATAATATATCAATGTGAAAATTTACTAAGTGAAAAGTATATCAAAATATGTATGAAGTTAGACAATAATGAAAATTCTACATATCAAAACCTAGCAGATACAGCATACTAAGATTAAATTAATAGCTTTAATCATTCACATAAACAAGTGAAGCATAAAAATGAATAAAAATTCAACTAAAGGATAGAAAAAAATAACAAAATCAACCCAAAGGACAAAAGACAAAAGTGATGATAAAAATAGAATTATTTAAAAAGCAACAAAAATAGGGGCACCTGGGTGGCTCAGTCGGTTAAGCATCCAACTTCGGCTCAGGTCATGATCTCACAGTCCGTGAGTTTGAGCTCCGCGTCGGGCTCTGTGCTGACAGCTCAGAGCCTGGAGCCTGTTTCAGATTCTGTGTCTCCCTCTCTCTCCGCCCCTCCCCTGTTCATGCTCTGTCTCTCTCTGTCTCAAAAATAAATAATAAAAAATGTTAAAAAAATTTAAAAAAAAGCAACAAAAATATAATAATACCAGAGTAGTTGTTGAAAATGCGAAAAATGTTAAAAATGTAGATAATCTAAACAAATGTAGCTACACAAATACACAAAATGCACATGCTGAATGTGCAATCACAGCTCCTCGGGGATGAAACAAAGTACAAAATATTGCTGTTCAAAGTCATGCGGTAACATTTGAAAGTCTAATTAAAGTGAAAATTTTCTACCAAATCTACCTGAGAAGAGCCAGAAAATGGAAAGATATAACAGCTACAGAAAAAGTATTTAAAAATCTGCTCCTCACACACAACATAACAGGCCCAAATGGCAAAGTAGGCAATTCCTACCAAAGCTTTATTTACATCATTTCAGAATATTGCAAGAAGGGAAAATGTTCATATTTTCCCATAAATCCCATACAATGTTGGCACGAAAAGCTATTAACATATAGAAAAAGTCAATTTTATTTCATAAAAATTTAGCAAGTTCTGCTTGAAAACAATGCTAAAAAGAACTTCAAAAAAATAAACTCTGTGAAAAGAGCGATTTTAATAGGTATTCCATACAAAGTGCTAATATATTTGGTAATCAAGAGGATATTCAAATTCAGAAGCAAAAAACCAATAAGCAAATAGAAAAACAGGTAAACATTTGAGATTACTTCAAATTAATGTTAAAAAGCACCCACAATATGAAAAGCACAATTTAATCTGTAATAAGGTATCGTTATTTTCTAATCAAATATGCAAAAATTGAAAATTACTGAGAAAAAATTGTATTTTGGCCAGGGTGTGGATGTGAATTAGAGATAAATTAGGCAATATCCATTAAATTTTTTAAAGCCTTTTCTCTTTGACTTAATAATTTTACTTTTATGCATTCAACCTGTAGATAAATGCCCAGCATGCATTTCAAAATACATTTTAGCATTTTTATATTAATGAAAATCAGAAACAACTAAAATGTTTATCAAGAAGTTAAAGTATGTAAATTCATATAAATATGTACATTTTATATTCCTTAAAAGCAATCAGTCAGGTCTGCGCTATTGGTGGGGACTGATTTCCAAAATATATTAAAAGAGAAAGCAAGATGCAGAACAGTCTGTATATGTACTTGCTGGTGCCACAAACGGGTAACACACATACATACATCCTTTCATTTGCATCTAATGTCTATGGGAGGAAACACAAGTAACTGGCAAGGACAGCTGTCTCCGAGGAATTGCTTTGTATTGATTCATTTTGTTCTTAATGTGTGCATGAATTATCTGTTTAAATAAAGAAAAAAGGAAAGAAAGAAAGAAAGAAAGAAAGAAAGAAAGAAAGAAAGAAAGAAAGAAGGAAAGAGAAGGAAGGAAGGAAGGAAGGAAGGAAGGAAGGAAGGGGAAAAGTAGCCACTGGAGGAAGGCAATGAGTTAAGTTTTAGACCAGCTAACTATGTGCTATGTGCCACCTCCAGGGATAAATTTTCAGTAAGCAGATGCAATTCCTGTCTAGCAAATGAGAAAGAAGAGAGTTAAAAAAGTAATGATTTTTCAGTGTAGGGGAATTGGGAGGAATAGGTAAGATCATCTTGAGACAGAATAGAAGTAATACAGGAAACGTGAGAAACACAGCAATTAAAATGCAGGCAGAGGAAGAGAGGCCAAACAGATGAATGGCCAGAGGAAGGGACACTACAGCAAGAGGGATGGAGTTTCAACAAGAAAACACACACACTTCCACATGTTTTAATGCCACTGAGAAAACCACATGCTGTACTGTATGAACAGTGAATGGAACCCAGACCAGAAATTCTTTTGTATATATGTTAAATAAGACTACAGTGGATCCATGCTTATGTGCAGATAGAAAATACTACATTTTGAATTGTATCCCTATTTACGATAGTTATTATTTTTGCTTTGTTAGGAGACTAACAAAGAATCTTACAAAACCTGGCATTGGGTCTCATGAATCAAAGGGTGAATAAATTCACAATGTATGACATATAGGAAGGATATCAAGAGGTAGCTGTTGAGTGAATGTTGAATAGCACAATCACTTTGTCAGTCTCAACATACAAAATTTTCATAGTTCAATAATTATAATATATCCTGTAACCATAAATTAAATCAAGTAGCTATTAAATTGACAAGTAATTAGCTATGAGACAGAGTTCCACTTATATCCCTTCCTCTACCTAAATGTAAGCAATGAATTTAAGACACATGTCAATTTTCCAGCTGTGTTGCAGGATAGCCTGGGAGGTGGAAAGGGAGATTGGGATTAGGGGAAGGGCTGTTTGTGAATCACTACCATTGTGTCACACATAGATAGTTGTGCAATTCACAAAGGAAGATTAATACATTTAATCGAACATTTTCAAATTTCCATATTTAAAGTGATTTAAGATGGTATTTAATAAGTAGCAATCATCAAAGAAAGGAGGCACTTTGAAGACATTTTGGCAGATCTTACAGAAGTAAACATATTCTCACCACATGACCCAGTAATCACTCTGCAAGGTATTTGAATTGAAAACGTACATTTACTTAAAAACCTGTGTACAAATGTTTACCGAAGCTTTATTCATAATTGCCAAAACTTGGAAGCAACCAAGAAATCCTTCACTAGGTCACTGAGACAACTTTAACAAGGACTTGAAAGCTGTTCCTTTAAAATGGAATCATTAAGAAAGATAGTGATCAATCAAAATACATTGAATACTTAGAACCTGACATCATTCTTGAGCCTCTAAGTATGAAAAGAACACATTTTTTTTCTTTTTACATATTTAGGCAATTTTAAGAAATATTTGTTCTTTTATTTATTAGTTTGTGTTTTGAATAGTTTGATTTTGGACACTTAAGGTACCTTACAACTGACTATATTTCAGGTGGATATGGACACAAATGATTTGTACAAAAATGTTTCTTTTTAGATACTTCCTTTTTGTCACAGTTTTTATTCTTACATGACCAAAATACATCATAGACTGTGAATTCAAACAAGGCCATAGTCCATTTATAGTTTCCCCCAACTATGCCCACTGTAAATTACCCAGTAGTTGATTGGCTTTCCAGTTTTAGAACTGGCAATGTTAGGAGAGATCTTGTGCTTTGTGTGGTGGGTGCCGTTGGATGTCAGTGAAACATGACTTCCTCGGAAGGGAAAAGAACTTTTGGCCATGAGATAACCCTTACCAAAGTTTTGATGAGTTAAGTGTAAATGAATCGGAAATGTATCATATTTCCCTTGAAATGTTCAAGGATTTAAAAATTAAGGAGCAAACGGCTTGGTAAAAATGTGTTAGGAGGCTTTGCCAAGCCCAAAATATTAAAAAAAAAATCGTCTGGATATTTTCAGAATTCTAACTGCCACCAGTTTTGCCTATAACTGATGTTTATAGTTTGATATTTAATCATGGAATCTAGTGGAATAAGATTGAAAATTTCTGGAGAAAAGTAGGTTTTACTTTTTGCAATTTATTCTGCATTGTGTTTTCTTATAACTAGTTTCTAATACATTTTAAATCTACATTCAAAGCAAAAATTTTCTATTCCATCTGGGTTCGCATACTGCCTCCTCCAGTTACTAGCTGTTTGACCTTGAGCAAGTAACCTAACCTCTCTGTGCTTCAGATTCCTTATCTTTAAAATGAACATATTTGTGATGAACTTTCGGTATTCTATGTAAGTGATAAATCACTAAGTTCTTCTCCTGAAACTAATATCACTCTATATGTTAACTAACTGGAATTCAGGTAAAAACTTGAAACAAACAAACAAAAAAAGAAAATGAACATAATTATACAGTATTACTTGTATATATATTTAAGGCTCCTAAGCAGTACCTGGAACATAGTATATGCTCAATAAATATTTTTAGATTGTACAACCACTTTGGTTACCAAAGATAAGCCACTTATAAATAACTTTGCTTCCCTGATCCCTACTGAAATTGGAGGAATTAAATAATCAGATTCTGGTTATGATATTTGGCTTCTAGCCCCTACCCAGTTTTGTTTATGAACTCTCTAGTTCCTTTTCTCCTCTCTATACTTCTTCTGTGAGGTTGCTCTTGAACATTCCACCTGCAAGAAGGAGTTGTGGCCATTAGATGTGTACGGGCAGTTGGGACCATGTTCCATTTCTCTATTCCTGCTCTTCCGAGATTTATAACGTGGCAGTAACTCTATCTCTGGTTCCTTCTGTTGCTCTTTCTGGGGAAGAGAGGTGCCATCATAACACAACCCCCAACTCCTCCATACTCTCCCACTGCAACCCTTGACATTGTTAGTAGAAGCATTGATACCAGAAAGTCATAATCTCATCTTGAGGTGATAGCAGTTCCCTGAGATAGTGCTCAGAGCTAATCTTTTGTCATTCATGCATTTATTAAATATAAATACTGAGCATAAATTAGTATTTGATCTATTAGAGGAACTAGATTTTATGAAAGACAGGCAAGTGAATTTATCCTTGCCATTCAGAAATATGCTGTGTAACTGAAGAGATGATACACCTGTAAATCATGGTGTTGTAGACAGACTGAGAAGAACAGCCATGTAACAGAAGACGACAAAGGCTTGGAGCTCTCTGCAAGCTGAAGGGGTCCAGAAAGGCTTGTGGAAAAGGTAGACTTGAAAGCTAAATCTTGGGAAGTCAGACAATTATTAAATAGATTGAGGGAGAAGGCAAGGAGATTCTGAGAACTGAGAAGACACAAACTTGAGATTAAAGGGAGGGAATTCTTGTGGGACAATAATAAGGCACAACTGCTAGAAATGGATATGGCATACAGTCTAAGAGTACAGACTGAGGTCTTTGAGGATAGTCTTCCTTGGGGAATACACACAAAATAAATCACACTTGAAGTATACATAGTCCTAACTGAAGCAATTAGCTGGTGTCAAATGACTAAGAACACCTAAGGTTCTGTGTGCACTGAAATTCCTAGACTTGTATCTTTCGTCCTCTGGGTAATGTCCAACAGCTGGTAGAGTCTAACATTATTTTTTTAATTTTTTTAAATGCTTTTATTGATTTTTGAGAGAGAGAGAGAGAGAGAGAGAGAGACACAGAGCATGAGCAGGGAGGGGCAGAGAGAAAGAGGGAGACACAGAATCAGAAGCATGCTCTAGGCTCTGAGCCATCAGCAACCCAGTGCGGGGCTCAAACTTGTGAACTGTGATATCATGACCCTAGTGGAAGTCAGACACTCAACAGATCGAGCCACCCAGGCACTCCTGGTGGAGGATAACTTTAAAGCATGCTGTCTGATCAATGTCCACAAGTAATGTATTTGGGTAGTCTGCAATGACCTGCAAGCTACGTCTCTGCCTGTCCAGCTGCCTTGCTAGTCCGGGATCTGAGTGAAAGCACTTAACCACTACCGTCTCTTCTCCTTTTAGGCTCTGAAATTCCTTTTTTTCTTTCTTAGTCCATATACTTTGTTTAAGAAGAAAAAAAATGGAACTGTAACTTATACTGAAAACTGTGTATCTGAGTTTATCTGCCATTATGTTGTGTTGCATGTTCTGTTTTTTAGATCATTGCAAGCAATTTGTACCCCTTCCCCTCGTATACAGATCATGCTTAGTGCTGTGAGAAGGAAGAGTGAAGAGATGGACTTAAAACCTCAGTGATTTTGTAATGAGCTCCCATCAATCCTTCAACATACACACACACACACACACACACACACACACACACAATTAGTACATATTCATCTCATTCCATTAATACTTATCAGGTACTTAATAGTGCCAGGCACTGCTCTAGGCACCAAGAATGTAGCAGTGAACAAAACAAAGAAACTCCTGGAATGTTCATTCTAGAAGGGGAAGGAGAATAGAAACAAACAGGATTAGATGTTTTGTCTTGTGACAATAAGTATTATGAAGAAAACAACCCCGAGAAGGTGGCGTGGGGGGATGATCACCATCATATACTACTCTACCATTACTTTGCTATTCTTTGTTTACAGGATAATTTTTTGTCTCTATTCATCTAAAGGCTTTCATTTCACCCAGAGATAGGACTGCAAAAGATAGATGAGTGACTCATATTCAAATGTTTTCCTTTGTGGATGATAAAACTGTAGCTCATGACAACAAACAAGTATTTCAGGTCCATTTGAACTCAGGGATTATATATATATGTATGTATATATGTGTATGTATACATGTATGTATACACACACACATACACACACACACACACACACACATATACTTCCTAGTGGAATTAAAATGCTAAGAGTCTTAATTTTGGTTCTTTGAGAGTCTGAATATTGGCCTCAACTCTCCTGAGATTTTCATCCACAGTACAAGGGTGTTTGTATGTAAATGAAAATCCAAATGACCCCCTTGACACACCAGGGTTCCTCAGTTTCAAGGCAGGAATTTCACAAATGTGTGTGATTAAATATAGGGAGGGAGCATGTGACAAAAGTATCTAATGTCAGTTGGGTCTCGTCAACTTTTGTAGGAGAAAAAGATATTAATGAAGAAGTGACATATACCAATTGATTAAAAAAAGTGCTTTTTAAATTCTGTTGACATAAATCTAACTGTAAGAAATGTTAACAAAATTTTACAAAGGTTTACAAAACAGGCCCAGGAAGAATTGTGTTACTAACCAGGAGAATTTGTTCCATAAACTTTTCAAATACACTCCTTGTACATGCTATTTCTTTGGCTTGGGATGCCCTTCCATTTAATTAGTGAAATTCTTACCATTTACAATTCATTTTATGATTTACTTCTCCTTAATTGATATCACCCCTATGTAGATTTCAGTGCAATTCTGTGTTCTCATCAAACACTAAGATTTCGTCTGTTGCTGACTTTTTTTTTTAGTTTTATTTGTTTAGTTTTGTTTTGTTTTGAGAGAGAGAAAGAGAGAGAGAGAAAGAGTGAGCCAGGGATGGGGCAGAGAGAGAGGGAGAGAGGAATCCCAAGCAGGCTCTGCACTATCAGCACAGGGACTCGGTCTCATAAACCATATGATCATGACCTGAGCCAAAATCAAGAAGTGCATGCTTAACCAACTGAACCACCCAGGCATCCCTGTTGCTGAATTTTAAATCAGAAGCATAAGAACTCCAACCTGACTCTCATTTCCATTTTTCGTGGTTGGTGGAAGTTGTCCTGAAATTCATTTGTTTCTCAGTTATATGAAAAGGGAGGCTCATTCAGAAGTCACATCATCCAATGTTTCCAAGCAGATTTGGAAGTTATAGGATCAGAAATTATGATCACCATTGTTAGACTGAGGTATAGGCTGAAAAATAATATGAACCTTAGGTTAAGGTGACGCATTCACTATAGAAGCAATGAATCAAATGGAGATTAATTTATGCATGCATGCGTGCCCTCATGCATTCAGACATGATATTAAGCAGAATAAAGAGTTATAATTTCTTAAAAATTATCTAAACACATGATATAGGAAGGCAGAATGGCCTGCCATTAAAGAAGTTGAGCATTTTGGTCAGAATTCTCATGGAAAATCTGAGATCATTGAAATGCGATGAGACATCTACAATAAAAACATAAAATCATATTAAATGGTTTTCTCAAGATGAAAGAGAAATTGCTCTTCCAGGCTTCTAATAGTTTTGCTCACTGGCAGGATTTTACTAAGAATCTTATAAGTCAGTTTCAATATTTGCCCATAAAGAGAAAGAAATTGAAACTGTGACTTTTAATTTTCATTATTCCCCTCTGAGATATTTGGCTAAAGTTGAACCATATTATTATAAAGTATTTAGCTGTTATTATTATTATTGTTTAATGAAGGTGGCTAAACTGTAAAGTATTGAGATTTAATTTTAATCATATCTAAGACATTGGAGAATCCAACTTGTTATTTTACCACTTGTATTTAAGATTATAATTCCTTTTCCTTCCTAATGTTGTATAATTACTAATTAAAATTTTGAATTTTTCAAAATTAACTGAAAAGATTCATGAAACAAATTAGGAGGTCTTCTTTTGATAAAACATGAGCATAAATATTACCAAAAACTCTCTGGCTTTAAAAGCTCCTGAAAATACACCTTTTTTTTTTTTTGGTCGGCTTTTTCCATTCAGTATAATTATTTAGAGATTCATCAGTGTGTGTTTATCATGTACAGCATATAATTTCACTTACATAAAACTCTAGTAAATTATACACAGAAAGCCAATAGAGGTGCCTGAGATCAAGGGAGGGGCTGAGGAAGACAGCACAAAACAACATAGGAAACTTGAGGAGTAATAGGGACATTGTGTACCTTATCTTACTGTGCTGGTAGTTTCATAGGAATACACATATGCCAACACTTATCCAAGTATATAATTTAAATATGGGGAGTTTATTGTATGCCGACGATAGCTCAAAAAATCTGTCAAAATGTTGTTTAAAACTCATGTATGTTAAGATTTTCACATTCTTTTTTCGTAAGAGAAATCACTCTGATACTTCTTAAAATTCAAGTCCATTAATTCATTATTTATATCATATTTTCAAAAATTTTGCCTCAGAGTCTATGAATACAAGAGAAAACAAAGATTCAAAACTTTCGCTAAACCATACATGAGCACACACACATCTACATGA
This sequence comes from Prionailurus bengalensis, assembly GCF_016509475.1. Lineage (NCBI taxonomy): Eukaryota > Metazoa > Chordata > Mammalia > Carnivora > Felidae > Prionailurus > Prionailurus bengalensis. The sequence goes on along the minus strand of NC_057353.1, from coordinate 24,422,944 downwards.
CAAAACTTCAGTCCAATCTATGGCTTATTTTTAAGAACAAATAAAGCTGAAAATAGTGACTCATGCCCTTCAAAAGGGCATAATAACCCTCTAAATCGACAATTCATCATTATGTGGTCAAGTTCTACTCCTTGTAATATTTGGGGCCACCTGGCTCTGTTCAAGTCCCTTCTATGAAAGCGCCGTTGAAATAAAAAACTGAGAGAGACCAATGGTTAACTAACTAGATATTAGAATATTCTCCAAAAATGTCAGTTTTTCTTAAATATCAGTTTTCTAACACCATCTAAATTAATCAATACATAGCTTAGTTAATCAATAGTTAGCTTATGATGCCTTAACCCCAAATAAACAAAATCTTGGAGTATTTTGACATGCATTGGTATTGCTATTAAAAATATATTTATTGGGACATCTGGGTGGCTCAGTCGGTTAAGCATCTGACTTTGGCTCAGGTCATGATCTCACAGTTTGTGAGTTTGAGCCCCGCGTCAGGCTCTGTACTAATGACTCGGAGCCCGGAGCCTGCTTCGGATTCTGTGTCTCCCTCTCTCTCTGTCCCTTCCCCACTCGTGCTCTGTCTCCCTCTCTCAAAAATAAATAAATATCAAGTAAATAAATAAATAATATTATTTATATATCAATATAAAATTAAAAATATATTTAAGTACACTACTACTAGTAACCCCAATACACTATTGGCATTTCCAATAGTATCTTATGGTAATACTAGTATGTTTTATTGAAAAAATTGTTGTGCAGTCTTAACACATGCATTTTTGGTAGATAGATGCTTCTGGCCAACAGAAGTTCTGGATTATTTGTCATGAAGTGGCTCTCATGCAGCCAGCCCTCGCAGCCTCAGCTCCTGCCTCAGCCTCACGGAACCCTTGCTTCAATCTCATTGTTCTCCTTGCAGTCTCTCCAATGTACTGTGCACCTTTCTAGTTGTCTTTCTTTTCCTATGCTGTCCTTTATCTCAAGCCCCAGAGTACATCTGGAGAAAACAGGTTTCAAGCACCAGATTTAAATGTCGAATGAAATAAGTTAAATAAGAAACAAATAGTGTCCAGAGGCTCTATGCACTGTGTGATAAATGGTAGTTAAGTAATATTTTTAACTGTACTTTCTTGGCTTTTGAATAGCAATGGAATTATCATAATATACTTAGCAATGTGTTTTATTATCTTTTTGGTGCATTTCAAAAAATTTTAATATTTATTTATTTTTGAGAGACAGAGCGTGGGCAGGGGAGGGGCAGAGAGAGCGGGAGACACAGAATCTGAAGCAGGCTCCAGGTTCTGAGCTGTCAGCACAGAGTCTGACGCAGGGCTCAAGCTCACAAGCCGTGAGATCATGACCTGAGCCAAAGTCGGCCGCTTAACCAACTGAGCCACACAGGTGCCCCTCTTTTTGATGTATTTAACAACTCTATTAGACTCTATCCTTGTGAAGTGTAGGGACAGACTGCATCTTACTCACCTGTATCCTTGACAGCTCACTGCATTATGCCTGCTCTGAGGCACTTAATAAATATTAACTGAATCAAGTTGACTTGACATTTAAAAAAGGGTTTGAAGATATAAAGTGACTCCTAGAGCATATAATCTTGGTGGAATATAAAATACAAAATCATCTACTCTAGCTTGTCTCTTTTGTTACAAGCAGGTAATTAACCCAAGAACAAGAGTATGAAGAAGCTGAGATGCATTTGCCCACTTGGAGAAGAACATGCATCATTTATAGTCTGGCTTCATCAGTCCCAAGTTTTCTTGGGTCAGGTGTAGAATTTGCCAACTGATCATATTTTAGACAATGCCTTAAGTACACTGCAATGTGATATCAACTTTCAGTTCCAGCTCACATATAACAAAGTTAGAGTTTAGATTTCAGAAAGATCAATAAGACTATAAAATACTGAATCAGTGTAGGGTTATTTGGGGGGAAAAACAGGTGAAACATTCTGAGGATTTTCTGAACATCTTCATTTCTCCAATTTTCCTCAAAGAAGCAAGTGTAACGTGGATGTTCTGTTTTGAAATTTCTGATGGTCTTGTAATATTTCAATATTTATTCAGTACTTATCAATATCTCTTGAATCTATTGTTCTATCTATGTAAAACTTGGTCCCCACTCTCATTAAATTTGCTATCCAGTGGGGGAAAGAGACCAAAAAGTTAATTATCAAATTGATGAAATAGGAATAAAGTAAACTGTGAGGAAAAAATAAAGACCAGAGATAGAAAACAATGAGGTAAAACTTTAGACAGCATAGCCAGGGACAGCGTCTTTTAAAGAGGTACCATTTAAATGGTGCTATGAATGATGAAAGGTAATTTATGTAAAAGTCTGGGGAAGAGAGTTGCAGGCAGAGGAGAACAGGTCTAGAACTGAGGATGGAAAGCCCTGTAATAACTTTCTGGACTATTGTTAGCTTAGGCTGTGCTGTGAGATGGGTAGATCTACCCAAGAAATTGCTACGTTTTCTTCAAGATCAAAGACCATATAAAATAGCCAACATTTCTTGAGAGATGTCTCCAGATCAGGCACTGTTTCGAGTCCTTTACATATAACTTTCTTAATTATCCCAATAATCCTATGAGGTTGTTTTTATCCCCATTTTATAGATGAGAAAACTGAGACACAATAAGGATGAGCAAATTCCTCAAGACTCAAAGCCAGATTCAAACAAGTCTTTTGTCTCCAGAGTCTATGCCATTATGCTATTCTGCCTTTTTTGTGTTCTGTAGCTTTTAGGAAGCTAGTATGGAAATAAAATCAGGCTTGCTTGGATAGTAGTGGAATAGACCAGAGAGGATATGGTGAGATGAAGTAAAATCTACAAAGGAATCTCTCTCACACATACTCCTCTTCTCTCCTGATTTTCCTCCAAGACTGAAAGAAAAAAAAAGGGGGGGGGGCATGAGGCTTAGTCCATTAGTCCACAGGATATAAATCTGAAAGGAGATCTAAAGTGGGGATAGTAATTAAAAGAGGAAAAGACATGTGTACACAAACTGTTAGTAAGTCATTTCACATTCTGGTACCCAAAAGTTCATTTATCTAGCAGTGGTGGATTGAACCAAAAAGGCAGAGCCAAACTCAGGGTTTCAAGTTTAATTGTATATGCATGGTTTCACAGAATTTTTCCAATTGATAATGGCTGAGTAATGACAAGATGACTGGAGTTGAGAGGTGGAACTTTATTCAATGGGAGAACTAAATTTTTTTTTTACATTTATTTATTTTTGAGAGACAGAGTGAGACAGAGAACGAGTGGAGGAGGGGCAGAGAGAGAAGGGGACAGAATCCAAAGCAGTCTCCAGGCTCTGAGTAAGCATTCAGCACAGAGCCTGATGAGGGGCTCGAACCCATGAACCATGAGATCATGACCTGAGCCAAAGTCAGACACTTAACTGACTGAGTCACCCAAGAACCCCTCAATGGGAGAATTAGAAGGACAAATTAGGAACTGAGTCAAAAGAGACCTGAGGGTGAAAAGGGAGACCCAGGAGAAAAGATGAGCTCTAAAGAACTGGGATACCAAGGCCCTAGAATATCTAGTAGTGTGAATGGAAGTTAACCTATACTGATCTAAGTTCCTTTATGGTCTTCTTGCTTAGATAGAAGGTACCAGACCCTCACTGTTACTCTGTATGTCTCCTGACCCAATCTGAGAGTCATGACACTTGAAGACTGAAAGGACAGTTGACATCACAGGCTATCCAATCCACACATCTGTTCTGAGACCCACCATGTGCCCACTAATGGGTGCTCCCTTTGTAGCTGTCTCTCCAGACAAGCCAGTGGAGAGACAAAGGCACCCCTTGGACTTTCTTTGGCTGTCTTCCCCAAGCTGGATCCTTACAAATAGGAGAAGTAGGCACAGTAAATAAATACTAAACTAAAATGATCATTGCACACAATGTGTACCTCTGCCAACTAGATGTTCCTGAATGGATCGGAGCCAAAATTTGGGGAATACAGAGCAATAAGAGAAGCCAGCAGCCCGAGAGCATTAGAGACTGCCAGGACAGGGGGATATCACAGTGTCACAATATCTTACTCTTAACTCATCCCAACTCACTTTCCAGAAATCTGCAGTCTGTTCTTCCATCACCTTGGCCTGCCACAGGTGTTGAATCTATGTAAAGGAAGTGCAAAGTATTCAAGAACATACCTTTTCCCACCTATTCTCCTGGACAAAGTAAGTGTGACAGACTTCACTGGAAAAACCTCTCCAGCTCTCTTTATCCATGACATCCAAAGGAGCTATTTTTTGCGTTGCTGTGAGCTGAGACTGCAGAAATCTCCACAAAAGTGTCCCCAAGACAATTGTGTGTGCACAGAGACAGAATATAACGGCAGGGGTATTCTGTAGTGTGTGGAAAATCTCATATACTTCTTGGAAACTGTACCAGTATGGACAACAATACCAAATGAGAAAAGGCAGATGGGATAATTAAAACAATACACAGTGCCGAAGCAAAGCCTAAGCATTGTGTTTAAACTTAGAAACAGTACAAATCATCTAGTCACTGAAACACTTTTCCAATCACCGTTTCAATAAAGTAAATAGCTCCTTAAAGAACATGAAGAGCTAATACAACTTCAGAGAGCGGAAGCCGTCCAGTTTTCCATTCAATGTGGTGGAGAGAGTGCAGAGAGGGGGAACTAGTATATTAAAATCAGGTGATCCCATAGACTGTAATTGGAAGATTGAGGGCGAATCCCCAGCTGTTTAAATCCTCAAAGAAATAATGGGCTAATATCCTGTATGCACAGATACGTTATATGTAGGTCAAAGAGAGGGTAAACTTTTTTCCAAAGCTTCCCCTAAGCCAGAAGCTAGCTCTCTACCTTTTGAAATAGTGTTGTGTACAAGCAGGCACTGAGATCTCTGCTCAAGAACCAGCCAAACTGCCGGCCGTGGTTAGTGGAAATGCTTATTTGTTCTGGGAAGCAAAACTAGTGGGAGAAAAAAGGCAACTTTTGAACAAAACCCTAAAAAGAAACAGATCTGAGGAATCTGGTGAAATTGAAACTTTTAATCCAAGGAAGATAATAATGACTGAATGGAAAATAATCTTCGTACCCTCATATTTTGATTTCAAACATTGGAAATTATTTTACGGTCTAGAGTTGCTGCCATCACAGTGGATAATTGTGCTTGATCTGCAGTTGCTTATTGGAATTATTTCTTCTCTTAACCTCAGGTTAACTGACAGCAGCAAAAGAGTTAGTTGGGGAAATTACTTTAAAGATAACTGTTTCAAGTGAAAGCCTGAAAACTAATTTTAGTCTCCTTTAGCTTCCACTGGAAGAGTGATCACATTGTAAATGAGGAAAAGAACTATACATAGGCATGGCTAGTTTCTACATGGAGCAGCTAGCTCTGTTCACCAGGATCTCTTCCAGGTACTCACATGATCTTATTCATGAACAGACTGGCTTACATTTTGGGGAAATATCAGTGTAGATATTTGTCCATTCATAGGCCATGTCCAAATGTGCCATGCCCCTTTTGGCAAATGCAGGTGGGGAAAAGATAGGTGCCACAAATTAGAACTGAAAAAAGCGCCTTTCCATTTATTGCTCATATTGAGCAAGGTGCATACTCTGTTTTTAGTTTAATGAGCTTTTCTTTCCCCCATTGGATATAATTTCTTGTTTAAATATTTTTAGCAGGAATTTAAATTTTTCTGTAAAATCCTCTTAATCCAATTCTCCATGGAAATATATCTTCTGTCTCTATCTATCTATCATCTATCTATCTATCTATCTATCTATCTATCTATCTATCTATGTGAAGACCTTAAGTGGAAGTGTAGTGAAAATTGTATCCACTTTTTTTAATGAATTAATTTTTTAATAAAATGAACTGATAGCAGTAAAGATATCTTGTGTTCACTCCTTACATTGTTTCTCATATCGTTCACTCTATCAAAGTGTTTGTTTGAATTATTCATTTATACGAAATGTAGTGCCTTTAAGGCAAGCCTCAGATTCAGATCTTTCTTTAAGTAACTGTGAACCTGAGATAGCCAGTAGAAAAATTCTATTTCATGATGAACGAAAAAGTAGTCTAGAGAAAATGTGAATCCATCTGGCAGAGAAGGAGCTAACATTAGTTTTCTTTTATTTTTTTTTTGTCATTATAAAAATGTTAACCTTGCATATTCTTTGACTTCTAGTTAATGTTCCCCAACTCTCAGTCTACCCTTTGTCCAATCCAGATGTCCAGTTAGTCTTCTGGAGTAACAATATAGCATTTAGTCAAAAATCTAAAGCTATGTAAATTTTATTGCATTGTTCTTAAATTACATATTATTCCTATTTTTATATTCCTATTGGAATCTGGTTAGTTCCAGCAACGGATGGGAAACTATTCCTACTCTCTTGAAATTTTAGAATGGAAAAAGGTATTCAAAACAACTAAAATCAAGTTCCAGTTAAGTGCTAAAGTCTTTTTAACTGTACTTAAATGTGAATGCACTTTCATTATCATGTTAAAACATTATGTTTGGGATTGTTTCTCAACCATCTGTTCATGAAAATTCAGATTACTGGAACATATTCTCTTTTAAACTTGTAGGGGAAAGGTATGTTTGACAAGAATATTAGAAATTTGATGAAATCTCTAAAAGGGAAAAATTTTAAGGGGAAATTACCTACTAATATTTCAACGGAGAATGTGGGCAAACTAGTAGTTTCATAAATGTTTTACAAAATTAAATCTGCAGAAATGAAAGATTTATTTTGATTTGGGAGGAGGAAAGTCAAAATGTAAAAAATGTTTTATTTTACAAATGATATGATTATACCAGAAATTGAATTACATAGAGCAAAACTCTTGACTTCAGAAGAGGATCAAAAATATTAATGAAAAACCGTTTGATGATTTAGAGTCAAATAGTGGATCCAAAGGCCAGCTCAATTTTCTTGATGTGATTATGGGTGAACACAGCAACACATGGAGAATATTTGTAAGACTTGGTTTTTTGTTTTTCTTTACGACAACTATTTTCGCTTCTATAATTACTTGGGTGTTACTATCTATGATAACAATAGTCATTATTTACAACCAATTATTCGATGTTTAACTAGGGGCAATGTCATTATTCAATATTTATCTACTTTTTACTAATTTACTAGTCTTTCTGTCAAGAAATCTACCTATGAAATTGAGTAATGGTTTAACAACACAGTCTGGAATTAATTTGCCTGGGTTCAAATCCTGACTCTGCCACTTACTAGCTAAAGATTCTCAAGGATTCTTTCAAATCCTATTTGAGAGGGGAGGAATCTGAAGAATGTGATAACCAAAGAGGAAACAGGTGGGCAGTGGGCAGTTTCCTAGGGGACTTTACATAAAGCTGGCCCCCATCAGTGTAAGAGAAGATGAGAAATAAACCCACCACACAGGAGGGGACAGCTTGAAAACTTGCCTGACTTCATCTTGGCACTAGGTGGTAAGAAAATACAATCGTCCTTGAGAATTGCAACCACAAACAAGCCCTTATTCCACAAACGTTTCGGGTCCAACTCCACTCTGTCTTTGTGGTCTGAAAAATCTGAATCAAGGAACTTAATTTAAGGTAGTTCAAGATTCGTAGTGTCCTAGGAGACTAACTGAGCAAAGGAAGCTCCTATTGGAGGAACTTGGCTTGAACCCAGGCCCCAAATAATCTACAGATAACATTCCTGGTTGTATGCATGACGTGGAGGAGAGAATCAGCAGATACAGAGTATAAAATAACTACACTTAATTCCTGCAAGAAATAAATGAAGCCTAAAATACCCATAAAAGGAATAAGATGCTTCAAATAATAACCAAGAAATTTTGAGTAAATGCCAATTGTATCTTTGAAAATAAAAACTCAAATGTTTTGTTACTTACAATTATGCCTTTTTTTGTACTGATTTACTTAATAGTTCTGTATACAAAAACTTCTAGAAGTGCACTCTAAACTGTTTCTACCAATTCATGCTTTGCCTTTTTATTCTTATTTTTATTTTTATTTTTTTTGATACTATAGATTTCAATATGTTTTATTGAAGTTTTAGATATAATGGATACAATATAACATAAATCATACATAGGTGTAAATCTTACATTTGATGGGCATCTATTTCTTCAGTTTCATCCTTTTACTTCCCATTGCTGATTTTTTTTTTATGAAATTTATTGACAAACTGGTTCCCATACAACACCCAGTGCTCAAAAAATATGGAACGCTTCACGAATTTGCATGTCATCCTTGCGCAGGGGCCATGCTAATCTTCTCTGTATCGTTCCAATTTTTAGTATATGTGCTGCCGAAGCGAGCACCATGCTTTGCCTTTTTATTCTCTTGATACCATCTTTTGATAAGCAGTAGGTCTTAATTGTAATGAAGTTCCATTTATCAATCTATTCTTTTAGTTTTATTGCTTATTTTGTTCTGCCAAAAATGTCTATCCCAAGGTTATGAAGATAGTCTCTTTTCTTCTGGAAATATGATTGTTTTACTTTTTGCTTATATGTCTATCAATCTATCCCAAGTTAATTTTTGCATATACTAATTTTTGATTTGTCCCTCCTTGTACCACTGTGACCTAACTCTACTAATTGTAAAATGTTAGTACTGGAATTTTAAGAGGGATATCATTGAATTTGTAGATCAATTTGGAGGGTATTGATGTCTTTTTTTTAAATTTTTTTTTAACGTTTATTTATTTTTGAGACAGAGAGAGACAGAGCATGAACGGGAGAGGGTCAGAAAGAGAGGGAGACACAGAATCTGAAACAGGCTCCAGGCTCTCAGCAGTCAGCACAGAGCCCGACGTGGGGCTCAAACTCACGGACCACGAGATCATGACCTGAGCCGAAGTCGGACGCTTAACCGACTGAGCCACCCAGATGATGTCTTAAAAATATTGGGTATTTTGGGGTGCCTGGATGGCTCAGTTGGTTAGGTGTTGGACTTTTGATTTCAGCTCAGGTCATATTCTCATAGCTTCATGGGTTCTAGCCCCACATCAAGTTCTCCACTGGCAGTGTGGAGTCTGCTTGGGATTCTCTCTCTCCCTTTCTCTGCCCCTGGTGCTGTCTCTGTCTCTCTAAAAATAAATAAGCTTAAAAAATTATATGTTGGGTTTTCCAATGCATGAGAAAATATGTACATTTTAATTAACAAACTCTTACAATTTCTCTCAGCATTTTTTATGCATTTTAAATTGAACTCTAACGAACATGCCGTGTTATATTAGCTTCAGGTGTACAGTATGATTCAACAATTTGATCTACATCTTAGTGCTTATCAAGATAAGTGTACTCCTAATCCCTTTTATCTGTTTCACTCCTCCCTCATTTTTTGGATTTTTTAATAGTAAAAATAGTAAATTTTTTATCTTGCATATATTTCTTTAAAGACTAGACATTTGGTATTTTGGTACAATTGTAAATGAATTTTTCTTTTAATTTTTTTATGTTTATTTATTATTGAGAGAAAGTGAGAGAGAGCACAAGTTGGGGAGGGGCAGAGAAAGAGGGAGACACAGAATCTGAAGCAGGCTCCAGGATCTGAGCTGTCAGCACAGAGCCTGATGCGGGGCTCGAACCCACAAGCTGTGAGATCATGACAGCCTGTCATGAGAGTCGAAGTTGGATGCTTAACTGACTGAACCACCCAGGCGCCCCTGTAAATGAATTTTTAAATTTTTATTTACTTTTGTTGCTAATAAGAAGAAATTCAAATGGACATCTATGTGAATAGTGACTTTTTATTAATTCTAATTATTTGTAAGTTCCTTTGGCTTTTCTAGGCATGCAAGCATGTCTTGCATTAATAATGACAGTTTTGGGGTACCTGGGTGGCACAACCACTGGGTGGTTGAGTGCTGAACTCTTAGTTGGGCTCAGGTCAGCTCGTATAATAATCTCAGGGTTGCTGAGATGAAGCCCCTCTTCTGGCTCCCTGCTGACAGCACAGAGCCTGCTTGGATTCTCTCCCCTCTCTCTCTGCCCCTCCCTCTGCTCACGCTCTCTCTTACTTGCAAAATAAATAAGTAAACATTTAAAAAAACAGTGACTGTGAAAAGATTCTTTTCTATTCTTTTTATCTTTTATTTCCTTGTCATTTTACACTGGGTAAGACTCAAGTACAACAGTGAATAGAAGTGATGGTAATGTACATCAATGTTTTATTCTTAGTAGGAAATTGTTCAATATTTAAGCAGCTTAAATATGATGATAGCAGTAAAACATTTGTCAATAGCTTTTATCAAATTAAGGGAAGTTCCCTTCTTTTCCAAACCAATGAGAAGTGTTTTGATTTTTGTTTTTTATAATAGTGTGCTAATTGTTATCAATGATCTTTGCGCCTCTATTCAGGTGATATATGAATTTTCTTTTATTTTAATGAGAATTATAAGAATTATACTGATTGATTTCTGAGTGGTAAATAAACTTTAAACTGTAAAACTTAATACCTATTGGTCATAATGTCCACATATACTGTCTTTTACATATGTTACTGGATTCTAGTGTTTTTAGTGTTTTGTTTCTTGAGAGGTATTGGCCTGTAGTTACTCTTTCATGTAATGTCCTTGATTACCTTCATGTATCAAAGGTTATACTGGCCACATAAAACAAACTGGAAAGTGTCCCTCATTTTACAACTTTTTGGAAGAGTCTTTGGAATTTTACTATTATTTCTTTTTCAAATGTTTAGCATAATTCACTTGGGAAATCATCTAGTCCTGAAGAGTCCTTTGAAAGAATGTTTCAAAGGAACATTAATTGAATTAAATGTTTAATTACAGATTCAATCCATTTAATAAATATGCTGCTATGCAACATTTTCATTTCTTCTTATGGTAGTTTTGTTGAATTTTTTCAAGTAATTTGCCTATTTTACTAGAATTTTCAAATACATTGGCATAAAGCCATTTATAACATATTTTATTATTTTTTAATACTTATAAGATTTATAGTGGGTTCTAGTTTTTCATTCTTGATATATCTTGTTAAGGATATATCACATTTATTAATGTTTGCAAAGAAAATTCTTTTTGATTTATCTGTGTTTCCTATCATACACCTGTTTTTCTTTTCATTGATTTCTGCTCTTACATTTACTTTTTTTTTCCTTCTACAATCTTTGAGTTTACTTTGCTGTTTTTATTAGCTTCTTGTGATAGAAACTTAAGTCATTAAAGTTTGACTTCTCTTCTGCTACATGCATTTAGAAATGTAATTTTATAGTGAAACACTTTTTTGGTTTTTGTTGCAGCACCCAAGTTTTTATGTCATTGTTTCATTATCATTCAGTTTAAAAAAATCCTATAATTTCCATGTGATTTAGTCTTTGACCCATGATGAACTCCTTAATTTCCAAACATTCGGGATTGTTCTCTTTATATTTATCTTTTTTTCCTCCTAGTTTAATTCCCTTGAGACAAAAGGACATACTCTGTGTTATTTCAGTCTTTTGAGATTTGCTAATTCTTGCTTTCTAGCTCAGCATATGGTCCAATTTGGTAAATGGTCACACGTACAAAACATTATTCTGCAGTTGTTGGATGAAATCTTCTGTATGTAGCAAATAAGTAATCTTGGTTGATCAGACCTTCTATGTCCTTCCTAATTTTTGTGTGCTGATTCTGTCACTTGAGACATGTGTTAAGCCCTCCCTCCCCCATGATTCCTGAATTATCTACTTTTTCTTTTAATTCTATCATCTCTTGATATTGAAGCTATGTTATTTGGTGCAAAAAAAATTATAATTCTTATATCTTTCTATAGGATCAAGAATAATGAGTCTTTAATGTAATTAAAGACTGAGATAATTGGATTTTAAAATAAACATGTAGCTATTTATTTCCTATTTGTCCAACTCTTCTTCGTTGAATTCCTCCTTTCTTGACCTCCTTCAATTAATCACTGTCTTTCCATTTTCCTTTTCTGTTGGGCTCTTATTTTTATAATCTTTTATCATTCCTTAAATGATTGCTCTAGAGTTTAAAATATGATTTCATAATTCATTACTTAAATTAATACTGCTATCATTTCCTCATGATACTGCTTACATGTCCTCAATGCAAGAAACTTAGGACAGTTTAATTCCATCTATCCCTGAAGGAGAACAGAATACACCACATCCAAATATACCATTTGGTATATTGATTATTTTGAATAAAAGCTACTTAAGCAAAATCCAGGGCAAGAAAGACACTGTGACCCTCCTTTGTCTTCCTGAAAGTAGTAAATAAATCTCCTTGTGAAAGGTCCCTCCCCTGTCTCAGGAAGAAGAGACACCCTTATGATCAAGGATAGCGAATTTAGGGCTAAGAAGGCTGTAAGCCTTGTTACTTCTTTACTAATTTATTACTCCAAGCCCAAACCCTTCTGTCTTGTCAATCCTTCACAAATTTATTGTTTCTTTGTTTAAATGATATGAAAACTGCCTACTTCGGCTAGGTTTTTTATTTCCATATTTTAATGAGCTCCCCTATGTATGAAATTAAATTTGTTTTTCTCTTGTCAATCTGTCTGGTGTCAATTTAATTATTAGGCCAACCAAAGAACCAAGAATGGAAGAAAGGAAAGTTTTCCTTCCCTAGACTATTTGCATTATTACATTATTGTCGCATATATATTATTGTATATATTATAAACTACATGAGACATTATTATTATTGTATTTTAAACAGTTAACATTCATTTACATTTATTCCAATATTTACTTTTCTGACACTTTTTATTTCTTCATGTAGTTTTATTTTCCAGCCAGGATTACCTTCTTGTATTTAAAGAACTCCCATTAGTATTTCTGAAAATACAGGTATTCAACAATAATTCTCTCAACTTTGTTGTCTTTTAATCTGCAATTTTGTTCATTTCATCTTCATTTTTGAAGGATATTTTCCATAGGTATAGAATTCTAAGTTAGAGGTTTTCTACTTCTAATACAATACTTTAAAGACAATATTCCTTTGCATTCCATCTTCTAGAGTTTCTGTTGGAAAGTCACCCATCTGTCTTATTGTTGCTCCATTAATGACAATGGGCCTTTGCTTCCTGTTGCTTTTAAGATATTTTATTGTCTTTAACTTGTAGCAATTTGACTATGATGTCCTTAAGGTAATATATATATATATACACACACACATATATATATATACATATACATAAATATATACGTATATATACATATACATATATATGTATATATATAGTATATAGACACACATATATATACATATACACACATATATATACACATATATACATATACATATATACGTGTGTATATATATATAGTATATAGACACACATATATACATATACACACATACATATATATATCACATATTATATGAATGATATAGGTAATGTATATATGATATGTATTGAGATTCTTTAATCTCTTGGTAAATGTCTCATATCACTTTGGGAAAAATCTCAGTAAATCAGAGGAATGTAAAACCTGCATTATTATTATGGATCAGAGAACAGGGGCATAGGGAGAGAGGACTTAATTCAGATATCAGATCTTTTAGAAAGTCTTTGGACAGTCCCATACCTACTCATAAACCCTATGTCTCCCCTAGGTGTTATTTCCTAGAATGTTGCATTATAGCACATTTAATAACGTACTGTGCCTGTCTATCTCTTTCACTAGAAATGAGCAGAATGCAAATAATATGGACCTTTTTTTTCCCCAATATGCACAAATGTGTGTGTATGCAAACATATGAAAAATAATTTTTATTAATCATATAATCATATTCATAAAAATGACTTTATTATGTCATTATTTATTTGTATTTTTGTGTGTTTTGCTTGTTTAAAAATTTTTAAAACTAGACGATTGAATACGTGCTTTAAAATGCCCTGAATAGGGGAGCCTGATTGGCTCAGTCATCTAAGCATTTGACTTTGGCTCAAGTCATGATCTTGTGGCTTGTGGGTTTGTGCTGACAACTCAGAGCCTGGAGCCTGCTTCAGATTCTGTCTCCCTTTCTCTCTGACCCTCCCCCACTCTCTCTCTCTCTCTCTCTCAAAAATAAATAAATATTTTTAAAAACTATTTAAAAATAAATAAATAAAATAAAAAAGTTAAATGCCCTGAATAGTATTTACAATTAAGAGCTACTTATTAAAATTGTAAAGTTATGTTTTCCCCTATCATTGAATTTACTGGATAAGGAGATCAATGGTTACATTGTAATTGATTTCTAATTTTTTAGTAAGTATAAAATGCCTACAGTAGATTCACCTTTGAAATTACTTTTAATTAAGCATAAAGTATAACACTAAACCATTATTTAATATTTACAACTCTATATCAATTATTCAAATTCTTAGTGTTTCTCTTCAACTACAACATCAAATATCTTCAAGAAAATCACCATCCACTTGCTTGTCCACCTGTGGAATGAATTACATTATTTTGTCAATGGCTGGGAATCTTAAAATCATTTGCATATTCTTGGCATAGATTTTATTAACATGTATTGATCATTGCTTCTATATTTAATATAAGTAACAGAAGAGAAATACTAAATGTCCTATGATTAAATTCTTCTAAGTTGCTGTGAGTTTTTTAACAGAAGTATGCTCCTACAGATAGTTACAAGAGTGGCATCTGTAGGTTACTCATGTATATCTGCAGATATGGGACTATTGCAAAAATAATGTAGCACCTTAACCACAGTCTTACATAAAAAGCGTTAATTATCTAAGTAGTGAAAGGCTGTTCTGTGCTAATACTTTGTGATACAAAGATGACCCTACCATAGGCCTTGTAGCATAATAAAATAAGAGTTTTGGAATATTTTTTTTTCAACGTTTATTTATTTTTGGGACAGAGAGAGACAGAGCATGAACGGGGGAGGGGCAGAGAGAGAGGGAGACACAGAATCGGAAACAGGCTCCAGGCTCTGAGCCATCAGCCCAGAGCCTGACGCGGGGCTCGAACTCACAGACTGTGAGATCGTGACCTGGCTGAAGTCGGACGCTTAACCGACTGAGCCACCCAGGCGCCCCTGGAATATTTTTGAATATGCAATAAGGGAGGCTAAGAGGTAATTGCAGTATTGAGATGCAGTTCAGTGCTATTGGTGCTTAAAGAGAACAAGCTTGTAAGGACAAGCTTGAATCCTAAGATTGCCAGAGGAGTATTAAAGCTATGTGAGAAGGATGTATGTCATGGAGGGCACACACATACACACACACACAAGCATCCAGAAAATGTTAATGATACAAGACTAGACAGAGATGTTGAGAAGTTTAGGTTAGTTCATCTATAGGAAATGTCTATGAAGCACAGCAGGAAAAAGCTGTCAACAAAAACTGTCATCTCCGCATAGGGGAGGTCAACTGTAAGGAAATGTTTGCATTTATTCTATGGGGGCAAGAAGCAAAGGAAAGTATGTGAACAGGGATGTTACGTGTCAGGGTTGGCCTCAGAAAGACTGATTTAGCAATAAGATGTGCCATAAATTCAGTTCCACATCATATTTAAGAACCTACTTATTCCTCACTTGAACCACAAAAAACTACCAAAGACAATAGAGGTCAAAGAGAGTACAGAACCCAAGGAGAAGAATTAAAAACAAAGAAATAAAAACAAAACAGAATGAAGAGTGCCTTGAACCCAACAGAGTGAAGAAAATAAGTACTTGCTCTTTTCAATAAATAGATCACAGATCTTCCCAGTCAGTTCCAATTTCACCTCTTCAGGGAGACCTTTTTTGACTGTAACAGTTGGGGAGAGGAGCAGAGGAGCAGAGGGAGAGAGAAAGAGAATCTTTAAGCAGGCTCCATGCACAGTGTGGATCCAAGCAGGGGGCTCAATCCCAGGACACTGGGATCATGACTTAAGCCAAAATCAAGAGTCGGTGGCTGAACCAACCGAACCACCCAGGCGCCGATACTTTTGATACTTTTTTTTTTTTTTTCTATTTGAACGTGTTTCTTCTTCAAATTGGTTTTATGGCTTCAGTTCATGAATCCAGTCAAAATAGAATTCTCACTATCTCGGTGTTTTGTGTACAAGAACTCCCTAAGTGCTTTGGGGAAAAGACCCAGGTTTCACACGCAATTAATTCTGTTATTTCCAGATTGTCCTATTTGATTCACATGGCATTACTGAGCAAATGCAGATGTTGACATACTTCTTTTTACTTATTGCTTCTTTCTCTTTTTCTGTAGCCTACTCTCATTTTTAAGTACAAATAGTGCAGGAAAAAGCTGAAGAATTTGGTGCTGTTCTCTCAGAACTAGCATTCTTTGCCTCATTCTTTCCCATATAAGGGTGAAATCAGGGGTGAACATAAAAATGTTTCTCTAGGCAATCTCTATCATAAGTTGACTATTCATACTACATGGACATGTTCCCAAAAGGATATTAATTTAATTCTGATTTCAGCTACAGATTAAAGAAAAGGTAACTTAGATGAAAGATATTGGTTTTCTGGAAAAACAGGCTTGGGTAACTGGTTCTGTGGTAAATTAATTCTGTTAGCAGAGATTCTCTAAGGATATAGATCCCATAAAGCACAAATTTACATTTATGTTGGTTTAAAAATGTTTGCTAATCATAAAGCTTCACTGTCACCAGCTAATATATCAAGGCAAATGTTCATTATTAATGAATATTTAATAGCATCATCACCATTCCAAGTAGGTTTGGAAAATTTTAATTCTTTGGCCAGTCTGCCATGTGTGATTGGATCATCAATATTTTTACATCATTGTGCAGTTGACAGAAAGCCTATTATCATAAGCGTGGTAGTTACAACAGTTGAACTTCCTTAGGGTTAACTTGGGCTTTCATTAGTAAATTATTCTGAATATTGGTTCTGCAGGAATTTTCCAAGAACATTTATTAATGTTCAGTAAAAGTTAGATCTCAAAATTAGATAATTCTCTACCTGACTCGCGAAAATACACTGAAAGGCCCTGAGAGCAAATAGCCAGATAAGGAGCATGGCAATGCTGCCTTGGACAGCTCCTTATTCCTTCAGGTCACCCCACTTTCCTCAGAAGACATGCAATCCTTATATGTGTGGACCTGGGTAGGGGGATGCTGTCTACCCCATTAGCCTGTAGAAAATCTTAACAATATTTTTTTTCCTAGGTAAAATTAAATACAAATAGAAGTTCTTGATAGAAGTTCTTGTGTTTTTTTTATTTTATTTTATTTTATTTTATTTTATTTTTTTTAATTTTTTTTTCCAACGTTTATTTATTTTTGGGACAGAGAGAGACAGAGCATGAATGGGGGAGGGGCAGAGAGAGAGGGAGACACAGAATCGGAAACAGGCTCCAGGCTCTGAGCCATCAGCCCAGAGCCTGACGCGGGGCTCGAACTCACGGGCCGCGAGATCGTGACCTGGCTGAAGTCGGACGCTTAACCGACTGCGCCACCCAGGCGCCCCAAAGTTCTTGTGTTTTTTAAGTACTTTTCTAAATGGTTCTTCTTGTGCACACTCTGGGAGCACAAACCCCACACTGGACACCATTAATCTATGTGAGAAACTATGGCGACTTGGATTAGGTCAATGAAAGTTGAGCTGATGCCAAGCATTACGTCTAGTGGTGAATGGTGTCAGAGACAACAATCTGTGCAGCAAATGGCACTTATTGCTATTGGATTGCCATATAGCATCTAGGGCTTTTTACCATTCAAAACTAAAAATATATTAATTTTCAAAAAGAAGATGCCTTGAGTTAATAATTCATATTTAATATTTCAAATTCTTATTTAACATTTTAGTGTTTCTTAACTTTTTGGAAAGTGTACTTATTTTCTCGTACATTGAAAAACTGAAAAAAAAGTACCCTAATTCCTTATTTGCATTTTTCTCCCTCAGTTTCCCACTAATACTACTATGGATGGACTACTGAATAAAGTTAAGTGCTTCTTTGCAGCTCTGTCTTTACAATATATTCTGCTAAAGATATACACTCATTGTGGGGTTCCTGGGTTGCTTAGTCCATTAAGCGTCCAACTTTGGCTCAGGTCATGATCTCATGATTCGTGAGTTTGAACCCCACGTTGGGGCTCTGTGCTGACAGCTCAGAGCCTGGAGCCTAGTTCAGATTCTGTGTCTCCCTCTCTCTTTGCCCCTCCCCCCTTCCTCCCCCCCCCCCCCCCGCTGTCTGTCTGTCTGTCTCTCTCTCTCTCTCAAAAATGAGTAAATATTTAAAAAATTTAAAAAAGATACATGCTTATTGTGTTTCAAAGTTATTTGATATGTTTTTGTCCTCTCTGTCCTGTTCCCTTCTTATTCCCATAGGTAATCATTTTTATTCTTCTTAATTTATAATTCTACCTCCATTTTTGCAAATAAGAACAAATGTATATTATAACTGCATCTGTATTTAAGTGTATTGTTTCTGCTAATATTTCTTACAAGGGCAACATTCTAGTTTTATAATTGTGTACCATGCCTTTTCATTTAGTATCATATCCTGGAAGACAACTCTCTACCAGTATACAGAGATTTTTCTCGTTCTGTTTTTTATTTGCATAGTATTCCCTTATGTGGACGTACTATTCAGCCATGTAACTTTCCAAATATGTGGATGGGAAACTGGAGGCTTAAAAGATGACAGAGTGAAGTAAACAGTCAGGACCAGCAGGAGAAAGAGAAGCAATTGACAGAAAGCCACAAGACTCCTGGGGAGACCCTCTGAAAAGGCTTAGGTTAGTGAGGCTTTCTTGTCTTGGGTGAATTATGGTAAATTGGTTGTAGTACCAATGCCAATGTATGTGTGTTAGGGGGTAGGAGGCTTCCCATACATCACCAGTCAATTCTTAGGCACCGGCAGGGTATCCAGGAATTCAACTCAATTCTGACACTGTCTAGCAGGAGGTAGCATCGGATCCCACAGGTGAAGGTTCAGTCCTACAAGATTGCCCCCCCCCCCCACTTCAGATGCCAGCTGGGAGCCCTATGCTTCCAACCCACCCAGCTATAGACTGGGATTCCCATGACTCCTTCCTTGTAGTTCAGATGCCAGTGCAAGTCCAGGTTATTACCTGCACTTCTAAGCAACTGGCTATAAAAAAGAGGTTCCCACCACTTCCTCCTTGTGCTCAATTAATTTGCTAGAGCAGTTCATAGAACTCAGAGAAATTTACTTACTAGATTACCAATTTATTATAAAAGTATGATAAGAGAGGATAGGACTCAGTAGGCAGAGAAGGAAAGATTAGGGACTGAGGTCCCTGGGTGGGGAAAAATGCCAATTTTGGAACAATGCTGGGAGTCTGACCACAGCAAACCCCCTCAGGCATAAGGTTTCTCTTAAGAATGTAACAGATCCTACCTATTCCCCCTCAGGTTTCCCCTCAGGAATTTTACAAAAGACCTAAATCTGGCCATAGACCACCCCTCATACAATGGAAATAAGCCAATCAGGAACGGACAACCCGGGGCCTAGAGCTGTCAAGCCAATAAGGGTAGAACCTCAGAAGGAACACGGAGGAAGGGATGGGGGAGGGCTGACCAGAGCCTTATAAAACAGTGACCCTTGCTTATAGTCCTCAGGCATTCATTTTCCAATGTCCCCTCTCTGTGGCGAGAGCTTTCCTACCATTCTTCCTTTCTAATTTTATACTCTAATAAATTTTTTCCTGCTGCTCATTTTGTATCCATCTCTTCATTCTTCTGAAGCTGCGAGACAATGAACCTCAGGTATTGTGGTAAAAAATCCTGCAACAAAAGGATATAACTCAGGAACAGACAGATGGATGAGATGCATAGGGCAAGGAATGTGGAAAGGGCAAGAACTTCCATTCTTCCATTCCCTCTCTTGGTGTGCCACTCTCCTAGCACCTCTACGTGTTCACCAACCTGAAAGTTTCTCAGAATCCTGGTGTTTTTGTTTTTTGTTTTTTGTCTTTTTGTTTGTTTTTCTGGAGGCTACAACAGATAGGCATGGTTAATTACATCATTGACCATTGGCTGTTGATTCAACTTACAGTCCCCCTCTCCACAAAGGTCAAAGAGTGGGACCAAAGTTTTCCACCCTTTAATCACACGGTTGGTTCCATTCACAACCAGTGCCCATTCTTAAGTGTTTTCCAAATGTAACTTCATTAACATAACAAAAAACACCTTTGTCACTCTCCTTCCAAGAGTTAGGAAATTCCAAGGATTTGGCAGATGTGAGCCAAAAACCAGAGGAAGACCAAATATGTATTTCTTATAATAAATCACAATATCACACATGGTAAGGAGAAATTTAAAGTCTTAGATTCAAACCCTTCTCAGTGAACTGGCCTATTGGATCTACATCTCACCAGAGTGAAAGGAATCAATCACCCTTCTACAAGGCAGAGCCACCCTGGGAATCACTATCCTTGGGCCAGCTAGTGGCCTGAGGTGTGCCTTTCTGGAACATTTATGGTTTCTCTTCAGGCCTTCTGTGTGGGGAGCATAAAAATATTTATGTTCAACTGCTGCAATTTCCCTCAGCCAGAACTTCTTGATATATTGTTCTTTTCTTCTCCCTCCATGGAAATGTCTTTTGTATTTTACTTCCAACTATTTTTTTGGAAAAAAAGGAAAAGAAAGGAAGAAGAAAGGGGAAAAAAGGAAAATAGAAGATTTTTGGTGTATTTAAGTGATGCATTAAAGGTATAATCATTGTTGCTTTAGAAAAGTAGTTCCTAATACACCTTACCAAAATTATCATGCCATCTAGTTCTAGATTTATTTTAAAAACTCTATGGAAAATAAAAGAATTAGATATACTTTTAAAACAAAATTATTAATTATAATATTTTATTGAAAGAATAAAAGTACAGCAGAGCTCACAAAGCTACAGTTGTTATGCTTTATAAGAACAGAGGTTTACACAGGTTTTATGTATGCACACATTCATGACATTATATCACAACATCAGAGCACCTTTCACTGCCACAGTGTTAGGAAGTGAATAAAACATCCAAATTAATCTTTTAAAAAATTTAAAACGATATAGTATATTTTAGGATTATGTACATGTTTGAAACATTTAGATGCTTTAAAAATGCATTATTTTCATATGTGCACCACAATTGTCTCCAATTCTCAAACTACTATGATACCAAAATTCTGTTTGTCAAATAACAAAACACAAGATCCCACGATCTATATCCAAGCACCAGTTAAAGTCAGCATTTAATTCTTCATCAAACCAGAAACTTCTAACATGTGCAAAGTGAAATGGGTATTTAAAAGAATCATTGAAATAATTAAGTGCCTCAAATTTTTTCTTGCTTTAATTAACTGATTATATTAGAGAAAAATGGGTGGGGGGAATTGGATATTTTAGATTCACGTTTTTCTAACTGATGGAATTCTAGGCCTCTCAGAAGAAACTTCCCAGGCACTGGGGAAGGCTTGGGTATAAGCAGGTTCATTTTATGTGTAGCATATGTTAGAGTTTTATATATAATTGAGATCATAAAAAGTATTCTCTTGCTTTAAAATAAGTTTGAAAATACTAACATGGAAAACTGCTTCAAAATATATCTCATTTGGTTGTACTAACATAGTTTAAGAAATATTTCCGTCAAAACAGATCATCACAATTATGTGATACACACATATAATGTCAATGACATACCTCAACCAGAAGTTTACCTAAGAATTTTGTCTTCATTAATTATATCAGGTGATAAACTTCTAAGCTTTTATGTATATTTGTTAGACTACAAGGACTTTGAAGGGAATAATACAATTTTATCATTAGCTAAATACTATGACCAAAGAACACTATCAAATTTTAGACCAACAAGTAAAAATGGAGAGATAATCTAATTATTTTAACACATCTCCTTTCAATCTTATGTACTATGCCAAATAAAAATAAACACTTCTGAAATGAGACACACTTATAACTTTGTTAATTTTAATTCTAATTGTATTTATGATGTAAACTAAATGAAAAATATACTTTAGCAATACTTAGTTAAAAAAAAAAACACTTCGATAAGCACCTCAGAACTAAAATATCATTAAAACACATTATTTAGGAAAGTGAATGCCAAGATATATTCTCTCTTTTATCCTCTTAGAAAATTATGTCAATAAAGGCAAGAATTTTCAAATGCTGTCAGATTTAAGAAGTATCCAAGAATTCTAATACTGTGCAACTTCAAATTTTTTTGAACAAAACACTGGCTTTTTCTTGCAGGCCAAGCAGCCATCAAAATTTATTTTCATAGTCACCAGAGGGCGCCAGTGCCTACAGCATGGTTGATGTAGGTGTGATCTAACCTTCAGGTGGTATTTGGACTTGGATGTGGCCAAGCTAAAAAAGGCCTTAAAAAGAAAATTGATAACCTCTAAAGATATGTATTTAAATTCTGTAAAATCTAAATAATGTTGGACTGTCAGACAAAAAGAGTTCACTGGCCTATTTATGGGTAACAGGATTTTATTAATATATCTGAATCAGGAATTAAATGGATAATACTTTTAACAATGAATAAAAAGAGCATTACTGAAGCTATTAACACTAACAATTCATTTAGCACCATATATTTAGCACCAGAATCGATATTGCTAGTTCACACTTAATAAAAACTTTAACTAAAAAGAAATCTCAAAATTGTAGTAAGGATATGGTGGTTTAACAGATTTTCAGCACCATTAATGAGTGAATTGTTAAACTTCCTAAGGTTTTGATTGACTTCTCATAAGTCAAAATTATATCATGACATAACTTTTAAAAAGTCATTTTGCATGGGTTTAAATATGCCTTTCCCCACACATATAATGACGATACAAAAAAAAAATATATATATATATAGTCAAATATACTGTTAGACATTGATAGAAATCTAACTTTACTCTCCCTAAACACTTTGGTAGGTAAAGGCTTCCATTTATGTCTAGATTTGCATCCTATGATACTGAGGAACATAAGGAATGATGTTATACAAGGGGGAGAACATATACCACAGGCTGAGCATTACTTTCCTTCCTGGACACATTCAAATGATCTGTTTAGCTTCTATATTCATTTCATAAGCATTTCACAAAACACTTCAACTGGCCTAACTGTGTATTAGATTTGCTTAGGTGAATGTTATAAGTTGATTTAACACATGTGTTAATGAGAAAAATGCATGTTGTTTCAATTCAAATAGTCGGAATAAATTGTAGTAGTTGAACTTGCCTTAGTGTTTGGTCAGCTCTGTGCTGAAGTTGCACGGAGCTTCCAAAGGAACATTTCCACAAAGGTTTCAAGGGAACATTATGGCGTCACAGCCAAATGAAGCCAGTAGGGATCCCCTCAAGGACCACAGAAGTCCCAATGCTTAGGCTACTGAACAGAAACAAAAATGATAATAATAAAAACTGTTCCCACCACATTTGAAAAGCAGATTGAAAAGGTGATCTGTCCTCACCAGGGACATTAAGACTGTGCCTACACAAGTCCTCAAATACAATTCTATAAAGAAATCCATCAGAGTAACATCTAAAATTGTCATTTTCCAGTCTTCTGATGACATGAAAGCCAAAAAAAAATCTATACTGTGACAGAAATTTTTTTACTTTTTTACTGAATAAAGGGTGATAAAAAATCTATACCATAGAGGATCAGAAGAATACGTAGAATATGTAGGATGTAGAATATGTAGGATGCGACTTCTTTTGAATGAAATCATTTGAAATGAAAACCTCAATATTGACTATTTAAAGCTGCTCTTAAGAAATATCTTCTACCCAGACTCTTTCTGCCCCTGGGAATTACAGCGAGAAATAGCTCTCTTAGCACCACGGTTGAATGCTGTGAAAAATATGACACATGGTGTTGACACCAGCAAATTTTCATTTGCTTTAGCCTGGAAAATGAAACATTTCACATGGCTACTTTATATTACTAACTTTAAAAAGTACAGATAGCATAACAAAAATACCCGTTATATTTTCAGCTGAGTAGTTAAATTATAAATAAATGTCTAGCTCTAGTTGTGATTTGGAAAGGACTGTGGTATGAGTTATACATGCAGAGACCCTAGTCTTCATCTGGTATGTTTGATGATTTATCTGGATTTTTGATGCATTCAGAGCTTTGTATTTAAGACATTTTTTTTTTGTTTTAATAAAACATGGAAAGGTGGGACTCCTCTACACTGTTGCAATTCTAGACTTTTTAGTTAATTCTAAAAATATATTTGTAGACACATTCATTAAACACTTACTGTATTATAGCCACTATATAAGAAACTGGGATGAACACAAAGAATCAGACAAAATTTCTGCCAGAGAGAAGCTCATAAGACTTAATTTTATCCCAAATAAGTTTCATAATGTTAATGATGCTTTTCATATTCATTAATTTCTATTAATATGGTAATTTTAGCCTCCTAGAAATCTCTGTGAAATGTGTAGCAAATATCATTATTCTTTTTCAGAACTGAGAAACCAAGCCACACAAGTAGTCCAGCAACAGAACTGGAACTAAGAACAGTCTTCTTTGTTTAATAGTACTTTTGCTACTTCCATAGAACTAATATAGGAAAATGAAGGATGGAAATACTTCCTAGATAAATCAAGTAAACATCCCACTAATTACTTTTTGCTCCAATTGCCCTTAGTTAGATAAAAGTTAGACTGGGGGCCGAGTCTTACAACTACTTCTGTTCTCCATTTTAGTCTCCAAACATATTTATGTTTAGTAAAGTCTATATATGTGCCCACAAAAGCAGAATATTATGATATGAAAACATTTGGTCACCACATTCAATTTGTAAAAGGAATCAGGCCAATTGTTTGTCATCATGTAAACCTAAACTCCAGATGGTGGATTTTTCCCTCATTGAATGGATTTAATTAACTCATCTTTCAGTGCATCCACCCTAAGAAACTGCAAATGTGTAGAGAATTTTAAACAAGTAGCTTCCTTCTGTTATTTGCACTCTGGAACTAACGCCGTTTGCTTACTCTGTAACTCTGTGGAAGCTTTACATAACTTGAATCTCTTTCTCTCCCTGTCTCTCTCACTCACTCACCCCCACCACACACATGAAATTAATATAAGTGTCTTGACCCAGATGTTGACTTTTTCTCTCTAAAGCGGTTTCCTGAATGAGGAAACACCGCATTTCCAAAATCTTATGAGTGAAATTTTCATAGTGACTTTGATTGGACTTCCACAATCAAACTTAATGGAGGACTGAAAATTATTCTTCTTCACAGACATAGAAATAAGATTTGGTGAGTAGTCCTTAGTGAACCATCTGAAGAGGGCTACTCTGCAAAGCCATAACTATGGTGTGCGTGCAGGATCTTTAATGTGATGCTCAAAGGCTCATGGTGATTGGATGGATTCTCACCAAATAATGACATAAAGAGACAGAAGTGTCCTGGCATCTCTCCAGTTTTTGTTTTTGTTTTTGTTTTTGTTTTTGTTTTTTTTCTGGCATCCTTTACCCTCTGCTGACGGGCCTCAAGATATGCTACACTCTCAGGATAGGCCCTTCTGAAGCTCTCCGCCTATATTTTTTTGTGCAGTAACTGTATTTCTGTGACTTTTCATACCTTAATTCTCTTGGGCTTTCTCAGAATTTTTTTCGCGTTTTGTTTTCTGTCTTCCAAAGTCACAACTATTTACTCTAATACATCCCTGGGCAGTTAATTCTTGTCCTGCCTTTTTTAGTTCCAAGCATTGTAGCTACATTTTCATGCTAATCAGAAGCCTCACCTATTATAGAGGGTGTCTTATCACCTCCTATTCCCCCAACAGGTGAGCATGGTGGCATCTACTTCCTCAAACTTACATTAAAATCAATTTTAAAAAAACTGTAAATTTATAGTAAAATCATTAAACTGCATTATTTTCTGAATATTTTTGTGAGCTTCTTGAAGGCAGGAACTGTATCTCGTTATCTTTGCATTTTCAGAACATAACGAGCAGAGTGCCCTGCACACAGTAAGCACTCGACACATGATTACTGATTCAATAAAAGTGATTAAACAAAAAGCATGATTTGACACTTACATAAGTTGAGCATATCCTTTGGTGAACCCAAATAAGACAAAATATACCTCCAGAATGAAATCTTGGGTGATCAATTAAATTATTATGTCCAGATATCACTGAGTATTATTTGCAATTTATCACTTTGTAGTAATTATAGAAATGGGTGCTGAAGATGTCCCACCACCTCATATATATTTCAGAATAGTGTTTTTAAAAATTTCCCTCAAGTTAACTACTGAATCACGTTATTGTCTGCATTACATAATCTATTATATGTGTGTGCATGTATATAAATATACATGTGTATATATGTATCTATATACACGCACACATATAAGTCAAGTATATATTTTATTCCTTACAAATATAACATAATTCCTTTGGAAAGCAAGTTTTGGGATTGGATGCATCAACTATGTCAATACTATATCTACAATATTTTAATTTGGGCTTAGAGATCAGGAGATAGAAATGGATGTTTTGATTACTTCAAGATGAAGCAAACATACTAGACAAACACAAATTTATACAATGAATAATAAAAGGAAAACAAGATTATTATAAAATATGTATACTATGTGCAAAACTCAATATATATATATGCCTGTTCCCAGAAACCATTCTATTTCCTGAAGGAAAAGATAAGCTTATTTAAACCAGTATAGGTAGTTTGATGTTACTCCTGGAAAACAAAGATTGTCAGTACAAGATCCTCCATAACTTGGAGGGCAAGCTGAACATGGTACCCCTACTTTATATGGTGCTTCTCCAATCCAATTGCCCCTAGAAAGAAGAAAAAAAAACATATAAGTGCTATATTAATGCCAATTTAGAACAATTTGATTGTCCTTAAGCACATGACCACATGTATTGACATGTAATGATCTTTTTTGACAAGTTTAATCAGTTTAGGAAGGCACTGAAAATTGTATCCATTTCTTATTTATACAGCAATGTATTATTCTCTAAATCTCACTTTTTAAATCTTTCTCTCTGCAAAAATTAATATTATCTTAATTTGCAGACTAGAAGTAAAGCACTACAATGAATAGTGACATAATTAATGTCAAGCAAGGCTCGATGCTTATTCAGTCACCACATCTGTCTCTGTCCTATAACTAACTGCCTTCTAGAGCACATTGGCAGGACATACTCCCATTTTTAAAACTCCCACTAATGTTAAGGATGATAATATATACATGTACTTAGTATTTTCTGGGAGGCTTAGAAATGATGAGGTGAGCCTGAAGTTGTCATAAGCACAAAAAACAGAGGTTCACAAGATTTGTTTCTAAAGTTGTAAAACATTTTAAGTTCTCAACATTTATAAAATGAGATACAGAAAACTCCATTCTCATGGTAAGAGATTAAGGGCTCAGAGAAGCAATTAAAGGTGATTTCAAAACCTTTTGTCATGTGTAAACTCATAGCTTTCGTTCTTAGTAATACAGTTTGTTTTTTGATAAGGCTAAACAGACTAAATTGTTTTGTGTTATCAATATTTTTATCTGTATTGATAGCCATGATAATAGTAATACATTAAACTCATCACTCATGACAGTTAAAAATAGCCATAATGCCTTACTGTTCATTTATGAAGAAAATAATAGATTTATTTTCAGTAGCATGGTACCTAGAGTACTAAGAAATAGCAAGATAGCCAGCAATTTGAAGGAAATTGAATGGTCAGGAGAAAATTTGGTTGCCTGTCAATAGTAAAAATCAGGGTTAAATATAAGACAACAGTAGGTAAGAGGCTAAAATATGAAACAGGTGGTTCTCATCTTCTTTAAGAACTAAAGAAGACCAAGCAGTGACCCTTAAAGTGTACCTACATAAACTATCTGCTGAAATCAGTCATTTAAAAATTCAGGCTTTGATCTATAAAATATTTATAGAGGGAAATTTATCTATAAATATAAAAAACATGCTGATTAGCTATTCATATTACAGAATGTCATCAGATTCCAAGAGTGTCCACCTCTGTTTAGTTCTTTCTATACTCTGCCCTCTGGATAAGCTTCCTCGAGTATAATTTTTTTTTAATTTTTTTTCAACATTTTTATTTATTTCTGGGACAGAGAGAGACAGAGCATGAACGGGGGAGGGGCAGAGAGAGAGGGAGACACAGAATCGGAAACAGGCTCCAGGCTCCGAGCCATCAGCCCAGAGCCTGACGCGGGGCTCGAACTCACAGATCGTGAGATCGTGACCTGGCTGAAGTCGAACGCTTAACCGACTGCGCCACCCAGGCGCCCCTCGAGTATAATTTTGACAATGTCACATGCTTACCCAGAAACACTCAAGAAGCTCGTGCTCTTATGAGTGTAGCTCACCCTTCTATCCTAATCTCTCCTATTTTATATTCATAATCTTATTTCCCTCTGTATCTTTACCCAAACCTATAAATGTATATGGACCAAGCATATGCTATTTTGATTTCATATCTTTCTCTTTATTATACATACCTTTGGAAATTATATAGCACATATTTTTGGTAACATAAACTTAGAAATATAATTATATTGAATGTAAAAAGTATTACATATTACATTACAAACTTTTATATAAATCACAGATTTTTACCAAATAGAGGATAACTACATTCAATAGTAAGTCAGTCAACTAATAAACATATATTATTCATCCTTTTATTTTTTGTTTCCTATTCCATATAATTAAATTCTCCCTCCCTGTCTCCTTCTCTCACTCCAACTCTCTCTCTCTCTCTCTCTCTCTCTCTCTCTCTCTCTTCCCCCCACCCCCCAAAAACAGGCATGAGATAACTTTATATTGGCATTGGAAAATTCACACTCAAATATTAGGAATTTACAACTTTCTTCATTGCCTAGATTTCAAAATAGTGGTTCTTATTTATAACAAAGCATATTAACACAATATATTAATCTCTTGTACCCATAAAACAGTCAGATATCTCATCAGTAATACTAGAAAATTCTAAAAACAGAACAGTCAAACAATTGAAACACAAATCTCTTTTACCATATGAGCACTACTTGGCCTATTTATGTCAGGAAGAAGGGTAAAGGATTAATAGGAAAATATAAAGTGTGAAACTGAAAATATCCAGCAAATGCACAATTTTAATGCTTTTGGTAATGCAGACACATTTTACTTTCCAAACCTTATTATTCTAATAATTGTGAAGGGGGACCATGGGGAAAATCACTATTTTTCTAACTTTGCAAAAACACTGCAACTGGCATACTACCATATAAATGAGTAATGCAGTTATTTGTGAAACGTTTTCTCATTCCCTCCCCATATTGGCAAAGTCAGAAAAAATCTTTGTTTGGAACTTACTTTGGAAGACACCAAGAGTGTCATAAATCCTTTGCACATTTTGGTATTTACTCCAAATGGGAACAGACTCATGTATAAATACTGGAACATTTTATCATCTGAAGAATTATTGTTATCAAGAAGGCATTTTATCAAATGTTAACAAAGTCTTATTTATTCTCATCTTGTAAAGAATATTTATAAATATGACTATATTTTATAATCCTTGATCAATTTTCACAATACATTTTTATGTATTCCATAAGATAGAACTAATGAAAAAATTTTAAACTTTCAATATTGAAACTTAAATCATGACAAAGCTTTCATTTAAAAAGAAGTCATAGCATTTAAATTTTCCCTTCCAGTAACAAATGACTCCTTAGCCATCTATAAAATTAGTAAACTGTAACTTTTAGTTTTATTCTTAAAAGAAAGAAGGAAGAAGGGCTTTCTTTTGCTTTCCCAGTTAAAAAAATAAGCCAACATTCTAGTACTGATAGATGGGAATATTGCAGTGTTGATAAAGTCCCTATGAGATTCTTTTCTGATAACTTTTATAGAGCTATCGAAAGCCTGGAAGTACAGTGTTTATTTTACAGTTATCATCACTAAAAAAAGATGGTGAAGGGAATTTAGTGAATCTCCATACCTCAAATTACTTTGCCTACAATTTTAACCCCAAATACCAGTCTTTGTGAAAAATAATCGTTCATCTCAGTATTTTTCAGATATACTGGGGTGAAGGGAGATTTGAGAATTAGAGGCTATTGTAGTTAAGTCTTATTCATATTAAAACAATTATCTGACTGGAGATATTTAACATCATTAAAAGTTCCAGGAAGTAGAATCCAATCTAGTACTCACTTTGGGGCATAGTTGCACACCAGGTAAACTGCGCGTCGCCATACAGCTCCCCAAACATTCATGTTTTGGCAAGTATGAATTGCACATCCTATCCGATTGGAAGTGGCCCAGACCATCTGCAAAAATAAATCAATATGTCATTACTGAAGTTAAAGCTAAGAAAAGGCATATTCCCCAAAACAGCAGAGCATTTTTAAAACTATGAATCAAAACTTAACAAGACAATTGAAATAACCTGTGTATAATGTGTGCACATGGGGCCAAAACATCTCATAGGACATCTGGGGTTGCAATCCTGAGGATATGGAAAAGCATAATCTTTCACTTCATCATACCATGGCTTGACCAGCTGGAGAATAGAGCGATATCTAGATATCAAGAAAAACAATGACAACTTAGAATACAGTAGTGGTAATATATAGTGGACTCATGTTAAATTGTAAGTTAATTATTTTTTTTTTACTGATTATTCATGCTGAGTGAAGAGGAAATCCATGCCTCATAATTACCATCACCACCTAGCAGAATCCTCTATTCCTCCAAGTAGGGCCAAGCATGAAAATACCCGGGACCAAAGCAGGTGAGCCCATACTCACTTAAGAGTATGTCTGGTTGTTTCAAAAAACGAAGTACAAATATTTCAAGAATCTTCATCTTTATCTTGTTTTATCTATATCAAAAATTTCTCCCACCAGAATCATATATATAATTAAAAATTAGATATGCAAATGTAGTTGTGATACTAGAACTTAGTGCGGCTTTTTTTCCCTTAAACTTGAATTACTTTCATTGTAATAATAGCACACCTGATTTTTCTCCTCTATATGGAAGAGAATGGGTCTTTGAAATGTTGGATGATGGCATTCCACAGTGGTGGAAAAGTTATCCTCTCATTGGGGACAGCCTTTCTCATAGCTGCACATACTTGCATGTATATATATATATGTATATATATATATATACATATATATATATACATGTAAATATAAATATTTTGTATAACACACACAGGCATACACATACAGATATATGCAATCATGGGAAAGTTGCATAAACACAAAAATGCCTTCTGCCACAGTCAAAACTTTTCTTGAGGATATAGGATCTAGCACACATCTAATCTTTTCAAAGACTGTGTGAGGGAAGTGAAGAATACAGCCAAGGAATGGTGTTCCAAAGGTGAAATAGGAAACTGGTCTCATTAGGCCCTTTAAACCAAATAAATAATCCTTGAAGACATCTGAAACAGTCATAGGCCAAGCATCATTGCTTGACACATAATGAGCACTCAATAAATATTTGCTGATATTACTTGAAATTGGTGTCACTACCCCTTGGGATTCATAAGTAATAAACCATGTGGATGAACTCTATCAGTGAAACTGCTTCCTACCTTCCAGTTCGTACCGACAGATTTTGGCCCAAAAATCTCAGTAAGTAAGAAGGTCCATGGTCCCAAATGCAAGTAGCTGCCCAAGCCTCTGCAGATTTTGCAAGATTTTCATCCCAAACCTGTGAAGGGGAAAAAAAAAAACCTTCCATT